>NC_043001.1:59377582-59392582 GCF_006345805.1 Octopus sinensis
TTCGCCGATGCGGGATTCCACTGATCATTTTTGTCCAAAACACAAGGCACTTCTACAGGACAGGCAGAAAATACCTGGACTTGAATAATAGAAGATGACTTTTCAATAGTGTCTCAAGCATATAAGCGAGACACTGACGCAAGCGTAACTGAAACTGTGATGCAAACGTTAACGGGCAATGGTCTCGGTTGCAAAGTATCAAGGCAATTAACTCCTGTCACAGTGACAACACAATAGGTTATATAATTCTTACTTGGATCTTCTTAAACTGGGAATGATATGGTAAATATAAATTTTTCTGTCTTTTTTACATGTATTTCTCCAAATTTCGCTGAGAAGCACACATTTCTATACAATGGATTGCTCTATCAAGAGAATTACTTGGATTTTTACAATATGGATAGCATGAACGCCCACGCAGATCGTGATACGTCATTTGTAGCAAAAATGTGAAATTGCCAGGAAAAATCAATCACAGAAATGAATTCTGAGATACTTCAAATCTCGTTCAAATCAAACTGCACTGTGTTGGTGAAAGTGATGGACATATTGAGAAAACAGTCATACACACAAATACGAACATATACATATACACACAAATGTATAGATACACATATACAAAGATGTTTATAAATATATATTTATATATCCATACCTTATATCTGTACACACACACACACACCACACACACACACACACACACATATATATATATATATATATATATTGGTAAAACGGTAAGATAACAAAAGAAAGAAAGAGACCTCAATATTGTGTAAATAGAGGAAATTTATCTATAAAATAATATGTTACATTACTCGATAGTCAAGATAAAACTCTGAGTTTCAGATGCCGAAGTGGGAATCCACGCCGCCATCTCTTCGGTTATCTGGCTATTTGAAAACGCTATGAAAAAATACCGTTATACAAAGGGAAATTACTGTGTTATAACTCTGCTTGCCTGCGTACTTATACATCGCTATGTGAACGTACACATCTTCACTCGCATATTTCGCCATAAAAATTATATAAAAATACCTAAAAAATATATAAAAAATATATAGAAATATATATATACATAAAATATATATAAAAAATATATGATAGAAGGTATGATGAGGTAAAAAACCTTCTTCGGACATAACATAGAAAGCATGTTCTATCTGTCTTCTTTAGGGGACCAAAAACGTAACAGAAATTTAGTCACATTTAGACATGTAGTAGGGTCTAAGCTGCTTTTCCAGATAAGCCATCTCTCCATGTCGCATAGACTGCACCTTCCGCTGCCGTTGGTATAGGGCTTACATTTGGCCAAAATCTTCCAATGTATGTTATAATCGACACCTTTATCTCTTAAAGACCAAATATGATTAGATCATTTTGTCGCTTTTCTTTTGTTCCAGTGCCTAAAGCTCAAAGTGTGGTTATTGAACATGGCCTTGAAATTACCATCTGTAAGGCCCACGTAATTCTTCGTCGAAACGGTGTCTTTAGTGGTTATAGAGTCTACGGTAGCTTCATATATGATGGTCTTGGACATGCAAGCTCCATTTAGCGGGCACAATTCTTTACTCCTGCATGAACAGCTGTTTTCTTAAATTTCTTTAAATTGTGTCTATTGAAGAGTTTCCTATAAGCATGGTTAGAACATGCTTTCTATGTTATGTCCCAAGAAGGTTTTTTACCTCATCATATTTACTTCTATCATATTTTTTTATATATATTTTATGTATATATATATTTTTTTATATATTTTTTATATATTTTTTATGTATTTTTATATAATTTTTATGGCGAAATATGCGAGTGAAGATGTGTACGTTCACATAGCGATGTATAAGTACGCAGGCAGGCAGAGTTATAACACAGTAATTTCCCTTTGTATAACGGTATTTTTTCATAGCGTTTTCAAATAGCCAGATAACCGAAGAGATGGCGGCGTGGATTCCCACTTCGGCATCTGAAACTCAGAGTTTTATCTTGACTATCGAGTAATGTAACATATCATTATATATATATATATATATATATAGATATATATATATATATATATATATATACAATAATCCCTCGACTACCGCGGTTGTCACGTTCCAAAAGTCTCCGCGAGCTGAGATTGCCTTTTTGATAATGTGAACTTGAATATATAACCAATAATACAGCTTGCTTGCCACAGTCCATGGTTCAAGATACATGAGAAGACCTTTCAAACAAATACGAACTTATACATATACGCACAAATGTATAGATACATATATATAATAAAGATGTTTAGAAATATATACATAAGTCTTATGCACACACACATATATATATATATATATATATATATATATATATATATATATATATATATTATATATATATATATATATAGATGAACATGTGTGTGTGTGTGTACAGATATAAGATATGGATATATATATATCCATATCTTATATCTGTACACACACACACACACACACACACACATATATATATATATATATATATATATATATATATATATATATATATATATATATATATATATATATATATATATACAATATTCCCTCGACTACCGCGGTTGTTACGTTCCAAAAGCCTCCGCGAGCTGAGATTGCTTCTTTGATAATGTGAACTTGAATATATAACATATAATACAGCTTGCTTGCCACAGTCCCTGGTTCAAGATACATGAGAAGACCTTTCAAACAAATAATGAAAGAAATTGACTAGGAGGATAAGCCTAGAGTTTCTGGGGAAAATTCAACACAAGAGATGCTGTGGATGATATAGCCAAGTCATGGGATAAAGTGAATCCTTCAACTTTGAATAGTGTTTGGAGAACTATATGATCAGATTGTATCCGTACTTTAAAAATGTTTCCTCAAGCAGAGAGTCTTCATTAAATTCGAAAATATATGTAACACTTGCAATGGATGCAAGATTTGAAATAGTCAGAGAGGATGATGTGACTGAGTTGCTGGTGTCTCAGAGAGAAAGTTTAACTAACTAGGTGCTGATGCTGTTAGAAAAAGAACAAGCTAGAATATAGATACGACAAAGGAAGTACCATCTTCACCACTTAGAATTGCTGTCCTTGTGTCAAAATTTGAAACCGATATATCTTCTTGGCTTCACATCTACCAAAATCAAACAGACTGAGCCAGTTACTCTGTATTAAAAAATCTGCTCAAATCTGTTACTGCTGAATTCATCAAATATATCCCCATCCACTCTACTATTTTTACTCTTCATTCCACTCTGTTTCAACGTTTGAACTGCAGTTAAACTATATGCAAGCACTTAAAATTGCATCGTTTGATATTTATCTCCTTAGACTGAGATTTAATAACACAATTTCAAACAAAAATTTGCTGTGTCAATCTCATCAATCTACAACCCTATAAATATTGTGGTTGCTTTCACAAAACTCAAGGAAAAAGAATTTCAATTTGACATAATTTTAGATGTTTTCCAAACTACTTGCAAACATATTCTTTCATTCAGAATAAGAATTCATGACTGCATATGACCGGATTGTGTGGGAGTAGAGTATTATTTTATGGTCGAATGACCACATTAAGGTAATTGCTTACAATAAATTTATAGTAATACTTACAATCAATTCCTATGCAAGGCTTCGTGTCAAGCTTTACATATCGATATTATTTTATAGCATGCTATATCATACTGCAAACAAGCCATGCAAGTAAGTTCATTTAATTAGTCAAGTCTCTATTCGCCATACAATTTCAATTTCAGTTTAGAACAGACATCATTTGCATTAACTTTCTGGTTTAAAAAATGTCATGACCGTCTTCACTTTATGATTTTTTTTCTCTCATAGCAGAAAGGAAAGATTAATCTGAAGAAAATTTAGCTGTCTGCTGGGTGTCATCGTCGGAGATGGAGGGAGAAATTGAAGACAGGGTGGGTAGAAAATGAGAAAGAAAATTAAAAGTGAGTTTAAGAGAATTAGAGAGCGATATTTAGGTAATGTCAGATACTGAGAGGAAGAAATAGAGGAAGGGTGAAAAAAGAGAGACAGAGGGAAGCAGAGAGACAGCTATAGATAATCTTTAACAGTATTTCATCATTGTTGTTACCAACGGCGTGGCTTTGAATGAAATGTGCTGATCTCAATGTCGCCATCTCATCCAAAATTGACAAATCAGGACTGTCTTCGGACAATCAGACGAAGAATTTAATTAGTGCCAGAAGACAAAAGATATGAGATGGACAGATTTCCTTACTCGGTGTTTATTGTTGACAGTTGGTGTAAATCCACAGACTATCTCCCAATTTCCGTATTAACATTTTACTCAGTTGCGACAGTTATAGCTTCTACTTCCTGACGTATTTGTTTGTAGAAATATATAGACACAAAAGCACATATACAAGCGTGAGTGTTTGCGTGACTGCGCGTATCAGGGTGTGTGGTGTGCATGTGTGTTGTGCGTCTATACATACATGTACGCATATGTATGTATGAATGTATGAATGTATATATATAATATAATATTATATATATATATATATTATATATATATAATATAATATATATATATATATATATACATATATATATGTGTATGTGCATATATATATATATATATACATTCAATTGCAGCGTGGAAGGTGTTTATAAGCCATTTAAGAAACACACAAAAGCCGTTCGATCACTCCAACATTTAAGTTTAATTTGTCAAAATATTTTGACAAATTAAACTTAAATGTTGGAGTGAATCGAACGGCTTTTGTGTGTTTCTTAAATGGCTTATAAACACCTTCCACGCTGCAATTGTTTTCGTTTCAGCACACGATCTCAGATCAAATTACTTGCTATGCGAGTACATCTCCGTAATATATATATATATATATATATATTATAATATATATATATATATATATTATATATATATATATATATATATATATTATATATATATATATATATATATATATATATATATATTATATATATATATATATATATAGTGTGTGTGTGTGTGTGTGTGTGTGTGTGTGGGTGTGTGCGTGTGTGTGTACATAGTTTAAATTTACAGAAAAACAAAAGACGAAGAGAAGTGTAGGAACAACGAGCAGGTGTATTTATGTGACGCCCGAGAAAGTGAGGAAGTTTTTTCCGTTTCGAGCCTACGCTCTACAACCGAAAGGATTAAAAGAAAACAGAGAGAATAAAATCTTGTGGATTTAGCGGTCAGGCATACACACATACATACATACATACATACATACATACATACATACATACATAAAGGGTGCGTTGGGTAAATTGTCACCATTTTATATTTCAAATTTCACGCATGCGCATTGTTTTTGATTTTGTCGCCTACACAGTATAGTAGTGTCCGTTAAGCACCGTGTGTGAGAAAAACAACACCATGACGCAATTCACTCTGCCAGGAATTTAGAAACGATACGCTGTACTGCTTATCATTCACACTGGAAGCACTAATACGAATATTTCAGAGTATTCGGGTGTCAATCTGAGAACAGTGCGGAGGATTCGGTAAGAGATAGATGAGTCTAATGGTGATTACGAAGGTACTGCAGTTCGAAAACATTACTCTGATAGTTCTGATAAGAAAACAACTGAATTTGTTGGTGAGATCTACACCATGAGCAACAACGATCCCTCCAAGTCAATCAGGTCCATCGTCAGGGTCATAAAAGTGTCTAGATTACTTCTCAGGCAGATAGAGCATGAAGACATTCGGTATTCCCCATACAAGATAAGAAAGGGCCAATTTGTATCCCAAGCCATAAAGGACAAGAGCAAAAACCGCGCTACGAAGCTTTTGAACAAACGCAAGCACCCCCTCCAACCGAACATGATTTGTTCTTTTCTCAGATAAGAAAATTTTCTACCAGGATCAGATAGCTTGCCGTGTCACCAAATCATGTACCGGGAGTGATAAAAATAAAACATCCAGTCAACATAATGGCGTTTGGAGTATCATTAGTGATGGCGACGTTATGCCTCCATTCATCTTCCCACACGGTCTTAGACTCAGCGTGGAAGCCTACAACAATTGCCTGGGGGATGTAGTGCTACCCTGCGTCATGAGGGTGGCTGCTGGAAGATACTATGTCTGACAGCAGGACTCTGCACCATGCCACACAAGCAGGAGAACCCAGTCATATCTGTCAGATAATTTCTACGATCACATCACCCCAACATCTAGGTAACTAACTTCCCAGACTGCCCTTGATTATTATGTGTGGGGCGTAGTTCAGCGAGAGACTAACAAAACACTTCGTAACACCAATGATGAACGGAAGGCAAGGATTATGGCAGCATTCTGCAACTTTAACAAAGAGACAATCCAGAAGAGTTGCAGGAGATTCCGAAGTTGACTGGAGGCCGTGGTTGAAGCCAATGGCGATTTTATTGAATAAATTTACTCTTTACTATTTCAAGATATCTTTATGTAATTTCGTTAAATATATCTTTTAAAATGAGATATCAGTTTATTTTCACTTTTGTAATTTAGACGACAATTTACTCACCGCACTCTGCATATATATATATATATATATATATATATATATATATATAATATTATATATATATATAGATAGATAGATAGATAGATAGATAGATAGATAGATAGATATAGATATAGATACATTACATACATATATATATATATATATATATATATATATATATACATATATATATACATACATATATGCACATATATTTTTGTATATATATACATGTGTGTGTTGTAAGTATATATATATAAATCTATATGTATATCTATGCATCTATCTATCTATCTATCTATCGATATATATATATATATATATATATATATATATACAACTTACTTAGAAATGCATGCGTGCGTTCCGTCATATAATAACAAATTAATAAATAAAACATATGCATATATACATACATATATGTACGTACCTACATCTACATGTATATATACATGTATATATGGGTACAGGACACCAAAAAAACGTCGAACACAATGAGAAACGAAAACATAGATACAAAACCAAGGAAATGGACATTTTTCTTAAAAAACGAAAAAATAGAGTACTGTGAAGGAAGCCCAAGTGATAGCAATATCACAGCCAAGTTTTTGAAAGCAACAAGAACACAACGCGCAGCCCGGTCCGGGAATCGAAACCACACGAAGAGAAGTGTAGGAACAACGAGCAGGTGTATTTATGTGACGCCCGAGAAAGTGAGGAAGTTTTTTCCGTTTCGAGCCTACGCTCTACAACCGAAAGGATTAAAAGAAAACAGAGAGAATAAAATCTTGTGGATTTAGCGGTCAGGCATACACACATACATACATACATACATACATACATACATACATACATACATACATACATACATACATACATAAAGGGTGCGTTGGGTAAATTGTCACCATTTTATATTTCAAATTTCACGCATGCGCATTGTTTTTGATTTTGTCGCCTACACAGTATAGTAGTGTCCGTTAAGCACCGTGTGTGAGAAAAACAACACCATGACGCAATTCACTCTGCCAGGAATTTAGAAACGATACGCTGTACTGCTTATCATTCACACTGGAAGCACTAATACGAATATTTCAGAGTATTCGGGTGTCAATCTGAGAACAGTGCGGAGGATTCGGTAAGAGATAGATGAGTCTAATGGTGATTACGAAGGTACTGCAGTTCGAAAACATTACTCTGATAGTTCTGATAAGAAAACAACTGAATTTGTTGGTGAGATCTACACCATGAGCAACAACGATCCCTCCAAGTCAATCAGGTCCATCGTCAGGGTCATAAAAGTGTCTAGATTACTTCTCAGGCAGATAGAGCATGAAGACATTCGGTATTCCCCATACAAGATAAGAAAGGGCCAATTTGTATCCCAAGCCATAAAGGACAAGAGCAAAAACCGCGCTACGAAGCTTTTGAACAACGCAAGCACCCCCTCCAACCGAACATGATTTGTTCTTTTCTCAGATAAGAAAATTTTCTACCAGGATCAGATAGCTTGCCGTGTCACCAAATCATGTACCGGGAGTGATAAAAATAAAACATCCAGTCAACATAATGGCGTTTGGAGTATCATTAGTGATGGCGACGTTATGCCTCCATTCATCTTCCCACACGGTCTTAGACTCAGCGTGGAAGCCTACAACAATTGCCTGGGGGATGTAGTGCTACCCTGCGTCATGAGGGTGGCTGCTGGAAGATACTATGTCTGACAGCAGGACTCTGCACCATGCCACACAAGCAGGAGAACCCAGTCATATCTGTCAGATAATTTCTACGATCACATCACCCCAACATCTAGGTAACTAACTTCCCAGACTGCCCTTGATTATTATGTGTGGGGCGTAGTTCAGCGAGAGACTAACAAAACACTTCGTAACACCAATGATGAACGGAAGGCAAGGATTATGGCAGCATTCTGCAACTTTAACAAAGAGACAATCCAGAAGAGTTGCAGGAGATTCCGAAGATACCACTTAATAGCCACTTCCGCTACCATTCTGTTATTGAACGGTGATATTTTCGCGTATTTTTCTTGGGATATCGAAACCACAACCTCACTATCGTAAGTTCGACGCTCTAACCACTGAGCCATGGCCTTCACTATGCGACAAGTATTAGGGAAATATTAAGTCGTGTTATTTCTGGAAGAATCCCAGCTGGTTCGGACATAGCAAAATTGTTGGCCTGTGTTGAAGGGGGAGGACTGACACCCTCCAAGATGTCAAAACCGTAATCCAATAAATCCCCTACTATAGACCCCTAACCCTAACTCCTACTCATAAATAATTTAACATTCAACTAGCTCTTCCTTTCTCGACTTTCTACGCACACACAACCCCATTGCTAAAAATAACTCGATAGTCACTGACCCTAGCCCGAACGGACAGAAACAATTACTACCAAATCTCCTCCCCAACAACTTTATACTTTGAGACTACCAGATATATACTACTCTCTTTAAACACCTTTAATTTTACTTTGCTCTATTTTTTTACCCAATCTTCCTCTACCACCCCTTCCTCTCTCTCATCTTCTCGGCCACCCTGTACACAATTCTTAGACACCATATACACATATCCATCTTACTTTATCTTATAGCCAATCCTTAGAATCCCCCCACCTCACTCTATCTACCTCTATTTATATTTGTTTTCTTATCTTTACTTTTACC
The DNA here is from genome assembly GCF_006345805.1 of Octopus sinensis. Taxonomy (NCBI): domain Eukaryota; kingdom Metazoa; phylum Mollusca; class Cephalopoda; order Octopoda; family Octopodidae; genus Octopus; species Octopus sinensis. Next base: position 59,386,770 of record NC_043001.1, read on the forward strand.
ACTTAATAGCCACTTCCGCTACCATTCTGTTATTGAACGGTGATATTTTCGCGTATTTTTCTTGGGATATTTACTATATCAGAACTTTAACTCACATGGATATACGCAGGATTGCACTTAAAGGCTCATGCTCTGGTTTCAATAACTTTGGGAATTTGAACTATGAAATGTTATGCTGCCTTTTTCTTCTCTCTGTCCATCTTCTGATTCTTTTACTCCCTTCCTCTATGTTGTGAACTTATACCAGCCCACCCAAGATACTGATCTAGTTCTACCACCAATAGCCTTTCAAAAGGCATAGGAGTGACTGTGTGGTAAGTAGCTTGCTTATGAACCACATGGTTCCAGGTTCAGTCCCACTGCGTGGTACATTGGGCAAGTGTCTTCTACTATAGCCTCGGGCCGACCAAAGCCTTGTGATATATATCAAAACAAAAAAGGGAAAAAGAACGTAACAGGCGACAAGAAAACATTCGGACAGTAGGTGATACAAGAAAGGACAGGTGAAAACTAAGGACGGGTCATTCGGAGCTTTTAATCTTCAGTCGAGAAGCAGATCGTCTTTGCAGTTTCGGTTGGTTATTAACGAAACCAGAATTATTGAGGCACGACCATGTTTCCTTTTTGAATAATTTCTTCTCTAGATGCCCCTCTAGATGCTCTTTTATCATTTCTTTCCATCTTCCGTGACTTTGATTCTGCTGTTGGTGTAGGCGCATTGTTTCGAAAAGGGCTGATGTTGAACGTAACCAGCAGCGTAAGCTATGCCTTAGGACTATTAGCGGTGAATGTCTCGACAGTGATGGGGAGCAGCTTTTCCCAGATGTCTGAAGGCTTTTCATGAAACATCCCACTCTGCTAGTGGATGACTAGAAAACCATCTTGTATAATCACTAAGACTGTGTGCATAACAGATAGGACGGGCAAGTAATAAAAAAAGCATCGCAAAACTGTTCAGATGTTTCTAACTGACTGAGAGAAGCGATTGGATTTACCGAATAGTTTAATGTGGACATAAAAAAAACTGCATCGAATCAATCAAATCATACATAGATAGAGTATTCTGCAGGCCAATATATTTATATAACATAGGTTGCCAACAATGCAAACTATTCGCCTTACAGACCACAAATTTGTGCTCCCTATAGTCAGTGTAGATGAGCTGCATGAACATATTGTTTGTTAAACGGTATGGGCAAAATATTGTCGGAATTGTGTGCGATACAATGTAAGCTAAAAAAGGCAGGGATATGTTTTCCCGAACAATGATTGTGTCTGGCTACTCGGTAACTGAATTTACACGTTTGATCAAGAATTTTCATATCCTGAAGCGTTCATACTTGACCAGTAATAACATAATCCAATAACTAGTCTCACTCAACTATACTCTACTACTTAAATTTTTTTAACTTATCCCCCTTTGAATCAATCTATCTATATCTCGCGATATACTTATTTAATCATCTTTCTGACAACCCACGACCCGACACACCTATTCATATCTCACTCCTCGCTCTCTCTCTCTATTCCCCATCTCTCTCGCTCTTTATCTGTTTATCTATCAATTTCTCTCTCTCTCTGCCTTTATATATATATATATATATATATATATATATATATATATATATTATATATATATATATATATATATATATATAGATAGATAGATAGATAGATAGATAGATAGATAGATAGATAGATAGATAGATAGATAGATATACACACACATGCACACACATGTATATATGTTTGAATACATACGTACATAGATACATGCATGCAAACCAGCATCTGTACATTCATACATATGTACACATTTACGAATACTTTGCTTAATTTATCTATGTACCTATCTACCTGTCTACCTTCCAACTCACCTAACTAACTATCAAGCTACCCTTTTTTATCAACCTATCTATGTATATGTCTATTAATCTATATATCTATTAATTTATCTCCCCCATTCCACATGTCCAAAAGTCTACCTTCGTCGCTTTGTCTATGAATAAGATTAAGCATTAAAAACAAAGCAAAACAAAAATAGCAACGAACACTTACTCTTTCGCTTGTCACTCTATTCTGATATATTGGATGATTTTCATATTCCATCAGTTGCGTTTAGTGTTTTTCTCTCTTTCATATCTCATCTTTTATTAAATATCAGTCTCTCACAAAACTATTAAGTATTTAAATACATAGACGCTATATTCAGACTTTAAATATCTTGGTTGAGTCACATCAATAAACATTGTCCACAATCGTATTTATGATATTTATGAATCCATGAATATGTGTGTATGTCTGAGTGTGTTTGTATATATATATATATATATATATATATATACATATACACACACGCGGACACACACACACACACACACACACACAGACACACTCATATACACACATGTATGTAAGTATATATGCATTATAATTTTACTTTGTATAACATAAAAATGATGTATTTATATTTTTTAAACCTGATCAGGTTTATTATTTTAATATTCAAAGAATTATATAGTTATTTAAAACAGGGTACATTAAAAAGGGAAATCTGAAGAAAGTCACATGTACTTCAATGAAAAATTATTCATATAGTCATATAGTGTATGTAAAATGCTTTTGTGGACAAAATTATATAATTTAATCAAGAATTATAGACCATATTTAATTCATTTAACCATAAAACATTGGAAGCAAGTAAAGGTAATACAGGCAATGTTATTAGATTTCCAAGAATATAATATAAATGGCATCAAAAGTTTGATTGATTTTACTCCCTCTAACGTAGCTTTAATTCATCCAGAAATTCAGCTGTGCCATGCAAGATCTTAAACTCGCATGCTGCATTATGATTTGGAATAGCTTCTAAAAGCTGCAATAAAGAACGAGTTATTCCACTGAATCTTTTAGGCATGTTCTCTGTTTTTAAACCGGTTGTAGATAATCATGTTATCTACACTTACGGTTAATACTTTGCTATTCTAGAAACTCCTTAACGTGCTCAGTGATAAGGCCTTCATTATCTGAATTCAATAAGGATATCAGACGCCAAATCTATTATATCACATATGTCGCGTTACTTATACAAACGTTCTGCAATTGTTGTCTGTTTATCACGCAGTTTATGGTCTCCTCTTAACATTGTGGCAGAAATGGTACCAAACTGAAAATATATTGATGCAAGTGTTAATTTACTTGATACCTGTAAATTATTACTTGCATCATATTGTAATTTTTCCAGGATTCTTTGATATTATATTTCTTCTTGATATTTTATTACTTATCCAGAAGGAAGGACATTGTTTCTGTATGTGACAGGGTCTGCGAAGAGTATGAGTGGGAGTGATTAAGAATCATCAAACCGGACACTTCTCCGGCAGAGTTTCAGTCCAGTAAACTTTTAAGCGCGTGCAATGAAAGACAAAGTATAGTCTTAAACCGGTTGACATTTCTACCGCAAAATACGGCGGGATTAGCACTCAGGACGCACAGATACCACAGTGTAACCATTCCAACTTGATGAGGACAGCTATTTCGTCACCTCTTCAACTGAGACTTCATTTGTTATAAGTATACAGTCAAAGCTTTGTTACAATGAAAACGAATTCCGTATGCTCGCACGTTTCCATTTAATTGAGATTCGAATGGAGACCAGGGTTATTGTACAAAAGCATAATTCGTTGGGACCAATTTTTCATTTCATTACAGTAACGATTATAAGTAGGACTGAAATATTCAACGGTCGATTCATTAAACAAATTGTGTACGACGTAAGCTTTTCTGTTAAATTTCCATATAACGGACAAAACTGAGAGGTGTCTTTCATCGCATTTACAGTTTCAGAATAATAAATGAACTATAGCTTAACTTTCAAGTATCCAGTGAAAATTTAGGTTAACAATAACAGATATACGACTATTTACTCATTTACGTATGTAACATGTGATTAAAATGATTTAGGTGACTGCTTCAGAAATAGCTCATACTCGTCCCCATTGAAACTATATTATATTAACGTACTATGTTATATTCAAATTGTGCTGACATTATAGGCACAAACCCGATGTATTTCAAAAGCCATGTGTATTGTGTCGCTTCATATATCACTCAAAACCTTCATTTATACTTGAACTAGAAGGATTAAACCTTATTTCGTAAAGTAGTCTACATTTTTACTTTTTTTTATAATTTTATTCAAATAGTTTTTACTATTTACTAACTAATCTTTATTCTACACTATTAATTCACATTTAATATAAAATATGTTTTAATATACTAGTATTGACAGGGTTATATTATACACTAAATTATTAATTTTTATAATATTTATTTGGATATGTTGAAAGATTTGATATGCTTATAATTTAATCGTTAATAAGTAGAGCATTTTCAATATATAACGCAATTGTACGTTAGGTATTTAATATTAAAAGAAATTTTAATTTGTAATTTTTATTTTTATTTTTCATATGATTTTTAACTTTTAATATTTAACTTTTACCCGGACGTAATAATAATATACATAGTTGAGGACGCACTGGGGTTTTTATGTATTAAGTATAGCCTTAATACACACCCAGCCAGCACAAAAACACGTGTAGCTATTGTACTACCATCTTGCTCCACAAACTAATAATAGGTAAGACATATAAGTTTAATTAATTTTCTTGTATGTTATTTTAATCTTTCTATTTGATGTAATTTTCTCTGCGTATTCCATACCATGAGATTATCCTGAAATAGGAGTTGTTTATCTATTGGTAAATATTCCAAATTTGTAAATATATACAATATTATAAAATATACTTTTTATATTTCATTAGAAAAGTGTAAAATAGTAAACGTCCTAATAACCCAAAATACTTGTTATTCCCATATATATTATATGTCTATACACACACACACAACCACACGCGTGCACGCACACACACACACACATATATATATATGCATGCCAAATCTGCAGTTCTGACTCTATCCTATTCAGTTCTCCAAAACTCAGCAACTGGAGCACATTACGGTGTTAGTTACTTCCTGGAAACATTAAACAATTTAAAACTTTATGATATTTCAAATCTATATATTTCATCAGTGGATATTTACGAAAACACCAAGTTCCCCACGCCTAAGAGTCACCCCGAAATGACAAAAGGCACTTTTCCCGACTTGCAAACGATTTATGCCATTAGTATACACATATATTAGCATGCATTCTTACTTCCATATGCATCCGTACATGTATATTGCAATCAACTAAAACTGTTGAATCGCAGATATATACATATAGTTCATTAAAGTTCTCTCTCTCTCTCTCTCTCTCTCTCTCCTATCACCCTTTTTCCGTCTGCCTGCCTCTCCTTCTCTCCTCCTATCTCTCTTTCTCTCTCTCTCCCTTTCCCTCTATTTATATATATATATATATATATATATATATATATATATATATCTATATACTGTATATGTGTGTATATATATAATACATATAATTATACATATACATATATATAGATATATCTGTGTGTGTGTGTCTATCTATATATCTATGCATATTGTATACATGTATGTATATATATAAATATATGCATGTATGTAGAACTTATATATTGTTGTGCCATTATGAATGTATAAGTTCATAACTAGACACGTATGTATTAATGCATTCGTGTGAATGCCTACATTTACCCATACACAGTCACACATTATATATTAATATGATATATAACAATATATTCACATATGCATGTACAGATATGAATACATACACGCACGCGCACAACACTCACACACATACATACGTACATATAATGTAT
>NC_043001.1:59397582-59430082 GCF_006345805.1 Octopus sinensis
ATCTATATTTTAAATAATGTTATTTCAAACTCACAATTTCTGAAAAGTGTCTTGAAAATTCATTGAAAGGTTTTTGTGTAGCATTTCTCTCTTTATTTAAAAATATATTGACATAATAGTTTTTTGTCTCAGTATACGTTTCAGTAATAATAATAATATTAATAATGTTAATAATAATAATAATAATAATAATAATAATAATAATAATAATAATAATAATAATAATAATAATAGGAGGAAAATCTATTTACTCATTTCGCATTTACTATTTAAATACATTTCCCTTCGGACTTTCAAGCAGCGAAACAGCGTTCAAAGAAAACTTCTCACCCCAAAATATGAATAAAATAAAATTTAATTATTACAGAGAAGGAGGAGGTAGGAGGGACAGATGAAGAAGAAGAAGAAGAAGAAGAAGAAGAAGAAGAAGAAGAAGAAGAAGAAGAAGAAGAAGAAGAAGAAGAAGAAGAAGAAGAAGAAGAAGAAGAAGAAGAAGAAGAAGAAGAAGAAGAAGAAGAAGAAGAAGAAGAAGAAGAAGAAGGCATATAAAGTGTAAAGAAGCTGGGCTATCTGTCTATGTCTAAAAATATCATAGTTTTATTTATATTTTGTCCGGCGATTTATTGACTTTAGAATGAATTAATAGATAATTATTGGGAAAATATTTGTGAAGAGAGAAGAATGATGTGAAAGACATTACTGGGAAAAACTAAACATATGGGAAATGCATTTGAAAATAATTAATATCATTACTCATCTGACCGTTTCAAACATAACCAGTGAGACATTCCAATGAAAAATTAAACACAAATATCCACATACACTTGTGAATTCTATTAGCGAAAATTCAAAATGTTATGCTGCAATCATTGGAGAAAAGAAGCGTTTGCAATATGTATAGATATGAAAAGATTAATCTGTCCCGTTTAAAATTCAAATTTCTAAATAAAAAGATAAGATTGGTTATGGTGAGGGAATCAATGTTTCGGAAATTTAAATTTAAATACAGAATAAATTGGCTGAGAAAATTTCTTTTCAATTATTCAGCTTTGAAAAGTGTTTGTGTTTAATTGGTTTGATACACGTAACATTTTATAAAGGAATGGTTTATAAGATCGTATCAAGCCAAAGTTTGATCTACAAGCGAATATATTGTAAAATATAGTATACACACACACACACACGCACACATATATATATACATACATAAATAATATTTTTTACTCAAGGCACAAGGCCCGAAATTTCTGGAAAAGGGGGCCAGTCGATTGGATCGACTCTAGTACACAACTGGCACTTAATTTATCGACCTCGAAAGGATGAAAGGCAAGTCGGCTTCGGCGGAATTTGAACTCGGAGCGTAAAGACAAACGAAATACTGCTAAGTATCTCGCTCAGCTTACAAATGTTTCTTATTTCTTTATTGCCCACAAGGGGCTAAACATAGAAGGGACGAACAAGGACAGAAAAAGAGATTAAGTAGATTACATCGACCCCAGTGCGTAACTGGTACTTAATTTATCGACCCCGAAATGATGAAAGGCGAAGTCAACCACGGCGGAATTTGAACGGCAGACAAAATACCACTAAGCATTTCGCCCGGCGTGCTAACATTTCTGCCAGCTCGCCGCCTTACATTCATGGATAATAAAAAAAGAAAGAATTATGTTTTAATGATCAGTTACGACTGTTTCTTTAACAATTTGCTTCCAACGCCAGTTTACGCATAAATTCAAATTGAAAATTTACGTAGTACCTGTGGTTTTAGTCATTAGAGTGCACTTCACCAGACTTGCATCAGAGGCGTGCTCTTACATTGTGCATCGCCCAGATATTGTTTCCTGCTCATGGTTAGAAATGAATAATAGTTAGAGAGCAAGTGAGAGAAAAGAAGAAGAAGAAGAAGAAGAAGAAGAAGAAGAAGAAGAAGAAGAAGAAGAAGAAGAAGAAGAAGAAGAAGAAGAAGAAGAAGAAGAAGAAGAAGAAGAAGAAGAAGAAGAAGAAGAAGAAGAAGAAAGGACATGAAGTAATAAGGAAAAGGTAATATAGAGCTAATCCGTGTATCTGGAGGAAAGACAGGGTAAAATGTCAGTCAATACGTAGTCAGCGATATCAAATTTAATTTGATTGGTAAGAAAGTATTTCAGTTTAACACGAGCGACAACTTTAAGCAGACAAAATTGAACGACAGGTGAAATTGTTAACAATGACAACTATTTTCATAATATTCATAGTAAGAAGAGAATGATGAGAAGAAAATAAAAAATAATACATACACGCATACATGCATACATACATACATACATACCTACATACATACCTACATACATTCATACATACATACATACATACATACATACATACATACATACATACATACATACATACATACATACATATACACATGCATATATACATACATTTTTCAAACTTAAGATATGAGTAAAAATTCTTGCTGAACACACTAGCACAAATAAAAAAGACAAAAAATAAAATAAATTTAGACATATAAATTTAGACAAAAACAGATAAAGGAGAAATTTGAGAACATTAAAAACAAAACGAGATAAACTGACCATGTATCATATTTATTTTGTCCGGTTATTTTAGAATGAATTAACAAGAAAATCTCTCTATATAGAAAACTTAGAATGTGTGTGTGTCTGTCTGTCTGTGTGTTTCCCTAAAACTTGAGAACTACGCAACCAATTTCATTCAAATTTTACACATGCCTTATTTAGGGTCCATGTAGTTTCTTGGGCAAAAATGTTCAACTTCTTGCAAAGGGCTAGCCCATAGCAATATCATATCTTCTCCACTATTTCAGTATTACGTGTTAAAAGTGAAACAAAAACATCTCTCCATTTTACGTCAGATACTTTCACTTTAACAATAAAAATTAGAGATAATAATAACAATTGAATTATATGTAGTGAGTAATAATTAAAACTAAAGTATAATATAATCGTGACAAAACAAAAGTAAAAATAGCAATTGGTATAACATTGCATCAATGACTTGAACTTGAATAAGTGGTTTCACATGAATGGGAATAAATTAAAAATAAAATTAGCGTGCAGAAATGGAATAGTCCAGATGGAGCTGTACACATACCGTTTACTACGGCTTTTACATTAGATTATCTGTTAATTAGGTAGCATTAAGTGTCTATATGAAGTTTTGCTGTATGTAATGTCTGTTTTCTCGAACAGCCGCTTCTACTGAGTACTGCTGTTGGTTTATTTCTTATACATAAAGAACTATAGCTTCAACTGAGTATTGCTTTTTGATTCACCGTAAGGTTTGTTGTTATTATTATTACTGTTTAACTATTGTTATCACGTTTGTTGGGTCCTCGCAAGGGAAACGTTTTTGTGTTACATTTGTTAAATAATTGTAAACTGTAACCCTCCCCCTTTGGGAGAAGGAGCTTTGGTTATTGTTTAAAAATTGAATTGTGTCCCTGTTTGGGGAAATTGACAATATTTTCACCGTTTATACGGAAGCATTTTGTTAGAATGCCTTCGATAGAAGAAAGTCCAAAAATGAATTTCGCTGCAGCCGTCGGCGGGCGCGAACTCATTAAAATTAAAATGGAAGAAATACAAACCTATTTCGGGTTGATCACCGACAAAGACGGTGAATCAAGGATAACACCATCAAACGAAATAAATAATTAAATTAAAGAAAATACTATTGTCTATAAACTATACAATGTAGAGAAAAAAAGATTTGAACACCTGGAGGAAAGCACCATCGAAAAATGTTTTGATGCGACTAAGAAAGATATCTAACCAGAGGCGGTAAATTTGCCAGAATAGAAGCAAGGTTCGAGTCAACGGAGCGTGCAAGGGAGTACTCGACTCGAACCTTGCAAAGTGAAAATATTTTATTTTTACCCTTATATCTGGGACGTAGGACGTCCCGGATAAAAATGTTAAATGTCCCCCCAGAAGTAGAGGTAGGCTGGATTGTAGCCACACTTCTATACAAGAGGGAGGACAAGATACAATTGATCGAAATTGCAAGAGACGGGCCTACAATTCCAGTCTGTTATATATTTTGAGTATTGTTATCACTAGCGATATCAAGATATAACTTTGTATTTTGCATTTTATGTGTAGATGTATATATACAGATGTACATGTAAAATGTACACTTATATATACACATATATACATGCACTAGCACTATGACCCGGCAACGACGGGTCATAATGCTAGTAGTATATAAAGATGGAAGAAGTACCACAAGGAAAGTTGTGTGTGTGTTTGTGTTTGTTTATCGTTGTTTTGTGTGTGTGTGTGTTAAGCTTCTAAAGCCATCTTTTTTTTCATTTTCGATTCTAAGCTGTGAATGATATGGAAAATATACAATATTATATTGAAATTATTTAATGCGAACTTAATTGTAATTTAAAAGTCAAAGTGAATTATTGGTTGTTGGAAATTGGGCAGAGTAATTTGAAAAGTGAATTATTTTATTATAGATTATTACTGTATAACCGCTTCAAATATTCATCTGTAAATAACTTTATTAAATGTGATTAACTGGAATACAAAAATAACTGGGTAGAAGAAAGTGTATAAATAAACTCAAATAAGAAAAAACGATAAAAGCTAAGGGAAGAGGGAACGAGAAGAAGAAGAAGAAGAAGAAGAAGAAGAAGAAGAAGAAGAAGAAGAAGAAGAAGAAGAAGAAGAAGAAGAAGAAGAAGAAGAAGAAGAAGAAGAAGAAGAAGAAGAAGAAGAAGAAGAAGAAGAAGGATGTGAGAGAAACAATACAGAAAATGCAGAGAGAGAAGGGGAGGAAGGGCGAAGGAGAGAGAGAGAGACAGAGAATTAAAGTGGTAGCAGAAACTTCAGCACCAAGAAGAACACAAAGTAAAAGTAAAAAATTAATGAAGGAAAATAAAACAAAATATGTAGAAATATTTAAATACATCAAATGTTATGCTTGCATAGTGGATGATATCTTGATTTGTAGCAGGTGGAAATTATCTTGAAAATATTTAAAATCATAAGAGAGACAATCACACTTGAATATCATTGAAGATGCACCAATAATTATAGAACTTGCTTTTCTCTATGAGCCACGATACAATAGTTTTTAAAAAATTATACGAATAAGAACATATATTTCCATAGTCATCAATATGTCTACACTTTTATGATAATTGATAACTGGAATGAATTTTCTCAGAAATTCCTCTATCAACTGGTTAATGATGTAAGTTAGATCCCAGTCGTATTTATCAACTACTCTCAGGCCAATTGTGCTTTTCTGTCTAATACAGTGAAATAATTAAACACACTCTACCCATAATTTATATCTTTTACATTGCATAATGAAAGCCATAACTTATTAACTCTAAAATTTAGTATTACAGTCTAAAATCACACCATAGAAATCCTGGATGATACATACACACACACACACACACACACACACACACACACACCACACACACACATACACACACACACATACACACACATACACACACATATATATATATATAATATATATATATATTTATACATGTATATATATATCCCTGTTTATCTATTATTAATCCAACTACATAACTTCTGGAAGATATTAGTTTACAAAATACTAGATGAATACGCACACCACGGTGGCGGCCTTCTATATGGCTTCCACACTGAGAAAAACTGATTTCAAGTTTTACTGCATAGACTATAACAACATAGAAAAATACATATCTAATTTTCACTTCTGAATTTTCCGTAGTACCATCAGAGATCATAACACAGAAAACCACATAGTTCTTAAACGCACTGTCTTTATTTTCTGTTATCCGATTCTGTTATAACATACTTTCTTTTGTTGTCATTACACTTATTGTGATTCATATACAAGATTCGATATACAGAGTTATTGATATCCATATTTACCCGCTTCCTTGATTGCATATCCATCACATTTTTTCTGAAAGTAAACTTGCAGAGATTAAAATTGATGACGTGTACATCTGACTCACATGTCTACTATTTTCTTCTACCTAACACAAAGAAAATAAGTGCTTCTAGGCACAGCCAATTCTACTGGTCGATTTACTTAACACTCAATATTAATGCTGTTTACTTATCGAAAATTGTAATGTAATTTGAAGCTTGACTTAGTTCAACTTATATCCATCTCGTTTTCTCACACTTAACTCATGCCACGTATATATATTTAAATGGTAATATGTTACATATAACGTACAGTAGGTCAGTTGGTTACTCAACGTTTAGCAGGGATAATTTTTGTATAAATTATTGGACAGTGTGTTCATGGATAACTGTGCTACTAAGGTTTCGACAATCATTTCATCTAACCCTAGTGAAGAGATATCTTCCGAAAATCATCAATATCAAACATTAATTAGTATGTCTGATTACAGAATGTTCGAGACACCACTGTTGCTCAACCATCTATATCCCGTTATAATTATCAAACACAAGCTTCAAGTACTAGAGAAATATAGCCCCTATCTACATGGGTCCTTTACGTATTCTCCTTACGATGAATGAAATCGTTACAAGTGTCTGTTCGAAATGTTAATACAACAAAGAACTAAAATATATCTCTAAACACTTAATCCGTGGTAGAAAAAGTGACCAAATTCAAAGTTATACCGAAGAAATCTCCAGACAGAGATTTGAACTCAAAAAGCCAAGTAAATCAAACACCTAACCAATCATATAAACCATAGAGACTGCAACGTTTCGGAATCTAGAAGTACTAATCTGCAACGACCAATATATTCAGCGAAATGCAGTTTTAATCATATTAGGAAGCAAATATTCGTTACCAGCAAATTTGTTTTTGAAACATGTGAAAGATTATCGGCAAAACTGAAATATATGAAAAAAAAGAAGTACATTAACTCAGTACTGATTGTTCATATCAGGAAATTGCAGATGAAACATGCTCCCAATGAACCAGAAAAACGTAGATAGAAGATGGCTCTGGACAAAATGGAAATAATACTTTTACGATTAACCAACAAGAAAACGGAAATGGAAACTTCAAAACAAGCCAAGATCTACTACATGAGAAGAGTTTTAAGCGTTTCTTTAGAAGCAGGAGAAAAGTCCGATTTGCTTCAATAATTATGAAACGGATTTTATAGCATAATTTCATACTGATAACTCTTTCTTAAAGAAAGCTAAAAGCTATGAACTTCCCTTACAAACAGCAAAACAAGTTATAAAAACTTATAATCACCGAGGATACTAAAACAATAGAATAAATCCCAAGAAGTTTAGACAACATAGAATAACAACTAGAAGTACTCAATAACCGTCTTCTTCGAGAGAGAATATGTCCAATAACCAATATACTCAACGGAACAAGAAATTATGATTTGAAAATAATCTACGGACAGAACCTGAATATGTATATTCTGTCAACAGAACCAGAATATGTATATATTCTGTCAACTGAATTCGTGACACAAGGTGGAACAAACCAAATTGAGAACCTGGAGATAATCAAACTACACAATATATTCCCCAAATCTGTAGGAGTAAAAAGAAATTACACGGGCTTATAGTGAATCAAACTCTACCAATAAGCATACAACATTACAACGGTCTTAAAATTACGACTTATTGTAGTTAGTTCAACATGCTATATACACAGAAATTGCAACTTTAGAGACACACTCTTGATAATCAACAATCTAACTTTCAAAACATTGAGTTATGACATCATCAAGGGAGTGATTAAGAGCTTTATTTGGACAGACATCAAAGTGATGGATTTTACGCCAGTAAAAAAGAAAGAAATAGAAAGAAATGCTTTCCAACTATTGCTCAGTCTTGATAAGTCTACACAAGTTCGATTAGAACATGAAAAAAAAAGAGATAAAGAATCGAAAACCACCAACCATAACGTCGGCTTTTCCTGTATTCAGCTTTCTCTCGACAACTAATACCACTCGAACGTTCTTTGTTAAACATCCACTAAAACTCAGAGATTGGCAAATAATGGTGGAGCGAAAATTACTCCCACAGAAATCATGAAATTGTGAACCTGTTGGGGAGACGAAAATATATTATACATTGAGTATATATATATATATATATATGTGTGTGTGTGTGTGTGTGTGTGTGTATATATATATATATACTCATACCCACTTAAAGTACTTATAATGACTGACAAGGGAGGCTTTCTGCGGTTATCAGTTGTTTCGACTCTCATTTCTAGCAATACTGGTGCTGACTAGTGCTCTTAGTCACTGTAGTGACGTCTATATATATGCCTTTGGGTTGTAAATTGCAAATATGCCACATTTACTATATATACATATATAAAATTAGAAATATTGCTTTTCTAAATCTCTTAGAGAGACTTATACAGTAGCAGCAGAATAAAATGATAATTTGTTGCCAAATTAATGTGGCAGTCACATTTACTGTCTTTTAATTTCCAGATGAATTTACTAAGACTAGTCGAAGAGCGTTTATTAGAGTTTCTAAAAGAACATTCATGATTGGCCAATCTAAGTTTCATATATGATTCTGTACAACCAATGTTGAAAAAGTGTTTATCATCAGCTTCAACCATTGCTTGGTATAATAATTGCTACCGTTAGCTATAATTATTATATTTACATTGCAATCTAAGAACTTACTAAGATTATCACTAGAATGAGTAGGTGGGTTATGGGCAGTAGGCTCACTTTGAATGGTTATATTAGAATATTCTGACTTAGCTTTAACTGATACATTATGTGTTTGTTTATTATTGGGAATATTAAGCTTTTGCTGAGCGTAAAAATGTAAGCAGAAAAAAGCAACGACTGAAGATTTTCGGACCATGAACATTTAAGTATAAAAATAGAGATATTTATATGATTATAGATCAAACGTACACAGAGTATAAACGACAGAAAAAATTAAAGAGGAGGAGGTTAGGTATTAAAACAGCTGTTTGGGCTCTGATAGCCATCATAATGTTGGTAAATGTACTTCACCAAAATATACAGCCAGTAATTGAAGAATAAAGTTTGGATAAATTGACCCTCTATCATCACGGTAGAAAGAATCTTACATTTCAGATTAATGCAAAGATTTAAATATACCACGTTTAAACTTCTCTGCATCATAATCTGAAATATAAGATTATTTTTTCTACCCTGATGACGGAGGCACGACTTATTCCATGTGTTTTGCTTCCATTTCTGGCCGTATATTTTGGTGAATTACATTTACCAACATTATGATGGATACCCGAGCACCCAGACACAGCTCTCCTCTCCTTTAAATTTCTCTGCATGAAGAAAGCGATAGCGAAGGTCATCGACCGGAGACAAATCACTGAAAACCGTAACAAAAGAGGCCATCGAAGAGAAAGCCTGGTAGACGGAAAGATGCGAAGAGCATTTCACCGAATTTGGGTCCACATAAACTTCTATTCAGAACACTGTGCTAGAAACTGTCGAATGCCACATTGAAAGCACAGAGAGTTTGGGGGGAAATTAATATTTTAATATTGGTTTCAAAATTTAGCACAAGGTCAGCAATTTCAAAGGGGAGGTTAAGTCGATTACATATACCCCAATGCTCGACTGCTATTATTTAATCGATCCCGAAATGAAGAAAGGCAGAGTTGACCTTGACGGAATTTGAACTCAGAATGTAAAGACGGACGAAATACGGCTACACATTTCGCCCGGAGTGCTAACGATTCTGCCAACTCGCCGACTTCCTAATCTCTTAATACTGAGAGAAGCAACGATTGTTGATTTGTTGTTGTTTAAACTAAGATTTATGTAGATTAAAATTAGAACTCTCGTACCGCCTTGTGTCGTAGTTTCCCTTGGACAATATTTTCCAAAGTGTAATTTCTTTTTTAAAATGGTAAATAATCCAATATGTGAGACCTGATTTCAATCCTACTTATATGCGGCACTGATACTTGCAAGTCTGAATCAGTAATCTAAACCTATATTATGTATTCTAATCTATATTTTAAATTCTTAAAGTTTTTCTTAGTGCTGTTGACTACTATATTTACTATATTCTTTCAGACAGCAACAAAAATAGGCAACCCAGGGACAATAAAAATATTCTTTCAGACAGCAATGGCTGTCAGAAAAAAATATTTTTATTGGTGCTGGCTCGTCAATTTTTATTGTACTTTCGATTAGGTTCGAACCAGTGATAATTGAAATTACCTATCAAATGTTTACCCCACTTTACTCTCCCCTCTAGTTTTCATGCAGTGAGCGCCCAAGTCTACGTTATACAATATATGCTTCGGCATTTTAGACAGTAAAAGAGATCTTGTTGCACACTTGTTTATCATTTCTAGCAAACAAAACGGCTACGCAGATGTTTAGTTATTGAGGTGAAGAGATAATGATCTTATACCGGAAAGTAAAGTACAAAAAACTTACATGCAAAAATTATAAATAAAGGGTGAGTCAAAGTGGGGAGAGGAAAAGTTTCATTTCTTCGTCTACGTTTGATCATAGGAACAGCAACAGGAGAGAGAGAGAGAGAGAGAGAGAGAGAGAGAGAGAGAGAGAGAGAGAGAGATGGATAATAAGAGAGAGGAAGATTTGAGAGAGAGTGAGAGTAAGAAAGAGATATATAGACAAAATTAGAGATGGAAAGAAAGATGGAAAATAAGAAAGAAAAGATTAAGAGAGCGAAATTGAGGAAAACGATAGTAAGCAGCGATACAATGTCATTCCTGTCTGAATGAGAATAAAGAGATGTGAATGCATAGAGCAAGTTAGTTATCGGTTAGAAAATATAATGATGTCATCTATTAAGGAGAATGTCAAAACTGCTTTCGGTAATGATATTGCGCGTATGTGAGAGATAGAATATACACTAGGTGTTAATTGAGTGGAAAGGAGATAGAGAGAGACACTGATAGAAAATTCATAAATTGACATATAAAGAAATAGATATGGAAAGACAGGCAGGCAAAGAAATAAACAGACAGACGGACAGATAGATATATATATATAGATAGATAGATAGATAGATAGATAGATAGATAGATAGATAGATAGATAGATAGATAGATAGATAGATAGATAGATAGATAGATAGATAGATAGATAGATAGATAGATAGATAGATAGATAAACAGGCAGATAGACAGACAGTTAGACAGACAGACACACAGACAGACACACATACAGACACACAGACAGACAGACACACAGATAGAGAGAGCGAGAGAGATAGTCCTGCCTACAAATACGTGCACCTCTATGTGTGGGTACATTTTTGTACCTTAATGGGATGTTCAATCTTCGATTGTAAAAGCAGCGTTTATAAAGCTGAATGTACGCTAGAAGGATGAACATATTGATGGGGAGACTGTAAAATATCAGCAAAGAGGGAGAAAGGGAGATGGAGAATAATAAGGAAAAAAGAGAATCATATAGGCAAAGTGTAATAAAAATAAAGACAGTTGGGAGCATTATCCCGGATAGTAATATGGAGAATGAATTCATTTGCTAAAATATGCAATGGTATTCTGATAGAAAATGACGAAAGGAAATCATCTTTTTTTTTTTTAGAATTTCTAAAGTGATACTAACGTAATTCATAAATGAAATCATCCATTAAATAATGTTTTTTTAGGTTGTGCCTTGATATTTTTATTTGATTCTACCCTATGTATATTTATATAATACTTTGGATCAAGTTGCCACATATTTTATTGTACTGGAATATTGATTGCTAAAATACTCTAAATAGATATTGTAATAGCAACAAGCAGCACGGAATAATTGTCAATATTAGTTGTCTGAAAATAACCACTAACCTCCCTTCATCTGCAAATAAACTGATGATCTATTTAGCACATTTTAGTTCCACAAGAAGTAAGTTATGTGAGATAGAGGGCCAGAAAATTTGTCGAGAGCTAGGAGTAGGTTTCTCTATTGAAGTAAAACAGATGTTAAACTTCTACGCTGGAAGAATGGACATTTTGATGGTGGTACAACAGATTTTAAACTTGTAAAACAGCTCAGTGAAGAGAAATGTTCATCGTCTTTTACTACATCTGCTGCATTGTGAGTCGAAAATTCGTACCCCAGAGCCAGACTGTCAATCGAGAGTTCTACTGTGACGTTTAAAACGTTTGAGAAAAGACCGGATCTCTAGAGCAGGGAAAATTGGATTCTTCAAAATGACAAAGCACACTGTCACCGAGCTCTCTTCTCACGCCAAAAAACAACATAGTATCGCTTCTGCACCCGCCCTATTCGCTAAATTTAGCACTTGCAGACTTCCATCTCTACCCTGAAATGAAAATGCAGGGTAATGGTCGCCATTTTACATCATTGTCGAGATCAAGAGCGAATTATAAAAGGTTCTCGACTTCTTTAGGCAAAACACCTTCTAGGTCGGATTCCAAAAGGAATGGTAGTAGCGATGTATAGCTGCGCAAAATTACTATTTCGAAGGAGATGATGCAAAAATTTAGGTAAATAACTTATGTTTGATTAAACATAACTAGTCCGGGAGTGCTTTGATTCCACCTCGTGTGTATGTGTATATGTATGTATATATGTACATATGCATACATATATATATATATATATATATATATATATATATATATATATATATATATATATACAAAATGCATAAATACATATATATATGTGTATGTGTGTGTTTGTGGTATGTGTATATATATACATACATACATACATACATACATATATACACATTGTACCGAACGCGAAGGAATGCAACTCGTGAAGCGAGCCTTGTTAATCAGATTTAGCTGCAGATCATATGATTTCATAACTAGTGCCCAAAATGGTCTTTTTAATCGTCAGTGCATGCATAATCAAGACACATCAACATGAACGAAAAAATCGACATACCAGACGAACACCAAAATGTATACAACATAGTACATAGAATTGTTCACGTTTATATATCTATGTAAAAGGCGGGCTTTTCGAATTGCATCTCGGTACACGTGTTTATTCACAATAAAATTCAGCACCGAATATATTCCAGTTAATATATGTAGGTAAGTTCTAATTATGTTTCATTTGAGGATTTACTGCCAACAGAAAAAGAGCCACTATCTAATCAAGATTAAAATCTTCGCTGGAATTTCAACATGTGTGTATGTATGTATGAGTATGTATATGTGTGTGTGGATGGGGGGATGGATGGATGCACGCATGCCATCATTATGGGTGTTAAACTACACACAGTTTTCTTTGTATGTGTTTGCGCGCGCGCGCGTGTGTGCAAGAGAGAGTCAGAGAGAGAGAGAGAGATGAATGTATATAAATTTAGCAGCCATCCAAAAAATGCGAGTTGGGAGTGAGAGTTTCCTATCCTTAGTCTCTCTGACGACATCCGCTTAGGGGAAGGAGGTTTTAGAAAAACACCCGCCTCATTGTCAAATCGGAAGCCATGCATTTGACTGCTTCTGGATAACTTTGCTTTGTGAGTGAAAGTCTCGGCGGTGATGTGCAAGGCGTTATTGAGTTTTAAATTTCAGCACGGGCATTGCTTACAATCATTGTCTTTAACACCCAGGATCAGATAATTTGTTAGTGTTGTGCAAACTCGTCTGCGAGTTGATAGCCACCAAGCTTACCTTCACTCTGCAGAATACCTTTCGTATCCCGTTATTGTGAATCGCAACAAAAATAGGTGAATGTTTGAGTTTACATTTCTCTCATCTCCGGCATCGGAATTAAATCATCTTTCATGCATACTTACGGTCAAATACAGTTTACTTTATCATTGGTAATATTGTATTAGCTGAAATCTTAACATAAAAAAACTGGAATGTATTTTATATTGTGCTTAGTTTAGTATTAAAGCCTTTCTGTCGTGTTTATGGACATATAGAATCACAGTCATAAATGTACGTCTGTCTCGTAATTGTTTTCATTATACTCCTTAGATAATAAACATTTCCAGTTTATAATTTAGATTTGTTGGTTCATTATATGACGGCCTCCTTTCTGTTCCTTATTTTTATATTTCTGTTGCTATCTCATTGTAATTTATTTTTCTAAAAATCCAGAGCCAGTTTAGTTCATTTCATGGTCATCTAACTTAAACAAAATTTTATAACATTTTCTGAATATCTCCAAAACAGCTGCTGAATACATTCAATCTAAGATATATAGAAATATATAGAAAAATAGCAGCTTTCGTATTTATTTCTCTGCTTACTACTAATCAGCATGAACTATTAGTATTATACACAATTTTCCGAATCAGTAAGCATTTCAAGAATTGACATCGAGTTATAACTTAAAACAGACAAGCATTCAAAAGCAAATGTTCGCACACATTTATGTGCAAGCATGTAGTTGTGTATATATGAATGTATATTTGTATATGTGGGTGCATATATGTATGTGTGGGTGCATACACATATAGAAACAAATACAAATATGCATACATACACACACACATATATATATGCATGCATACATATATACATATATATACACACACACATATATACATACATAATACATATCAATGCAATCCCAAATTTAAAAGCGCTCGTAACACTATCTTTCGAGGTATTTTAGTAGAGTCGTATGTTCATTCAAATAATTTAATATCCAATTTTCGTTTCTGACTAAGAATTTTCATCAATATCTCTGACTTCCTTTTCCTTGTGTTATAATGCTGTGCTTCTTTAATGAGAATTCTGCATGATTTAGCAGAATGCATGCATGGGAATCTTTACATCACATTAATCTTCTGTAAATTTGGAAATACATTCTATTTTGTATTTGTTATGTATATGCAAGTCTCACTAGATTTGAGCTTCCTGATATAATACGTTGCTCAATAATTTTTGGCATTTTCTTTCTTCAATACAACGTTAGGGAAGTGTTCTTATTCGCAATCCTCTCCTTTTTCCTCACTACCTATTTGCAGGGTAATGAGAGATCATTTTAACCTGTTTAAATATTTTAGCTATCCTAATCAATAAAACAACTACTACTAATATTTTATTGAGTATATAGTGTAATGATTATACAGATTCCTCATTCATACACACATCCATCCACACATACAGTTGGTTATATATATATTTATATATATAAACATGTATGTCTACATGTATAAATATGTAAATATATATTCGCGCGTGTGTGTGTGTGTGTGAAGTCATGAAAGTGCTTCTTTATGTTTAATCCAATTGCATAACGGTTGAATCATCAGAGTCTAAAGTGTCTCGCGAAATAAATAGCCGAGTGTGGATGGGGAAAGAAAAATATCCTGAACGACTATTAAGCAACAAAGCGAGGAATCTTTGAAGAACTTGAGTTGCCGAAGAAAGGTTTCTAAGACTAGAAAATTCATCAGAAATTTAGATTTTGAAAATTTAAGCTTCCACTGTCTTGTGGTTTACCTTGCTGTTTGGAGAAGATTAGGTGGTGGAAAATAAAATAAACTTCATATATATATTTCATGAGTATACCATTGATTCCAATCTTTGGTAGTCTCAGAAAAAATGCAGATGATTTTTAGAAATCTCAGATTATTTTTAGAAGAGTGGTATTTGTATCACTATAGCCTCTACAACATGATGCACTTACAGCCATCGCTGTTCAGTTGCTTTTCATATTAGTACTCGTCAAATCGAATTTGAATTTTCTGAGGAAAAAGACGCACTAGATATGGGTTCGTGGCAAAATATGTAGAATTAAGGAGTTGGAAGCATTAAGTAGCAAGGGAATTATTTTTGGAGTTAGCAGAATAGGATTGTATTACCTGTAGCTGAGCAATGAATTTAAGGGAAGCATGCTTATCCATTTTCTGAGAAAGAAGAAGAAAAGGTGTCTAAAACAAGGAGCAACAAACGTTAATTTGTAAATAAAAAAATAAAGGACAATTTTCTGATGTGGTGCTGGAAGTTTTTTGTGGGCCCTGTCGAATGATAGAGAAATCCATGAGGCTGGAGCACTATTCTTCCCTTTTTGCATAGGAAGTCGACTGTTAAGAGATCAAAATTGCTGCCCTTTCTGAGACCCGACTCTTAGAGGAAAGTTAGCAAAATTAAATGTGCTGTGGCTATAGTATTCCTGAGTTGACTGAGCAGCACATATGAAGGGAGATGATGGCGTAGGTTTTGTGATCAGAAAATGCTATGATACGATAGATGAGTTGCTATCCAACATAAGTGAACGCATCATTAAGCTCTGTCCGAGTTGTAGCGTCAGGTAGCTTTCATGTCTGTGTATGTCCCAGTTTTTCATTCTATAGAAGAACCATTGTTTGCGAAAAATTTCAGAAATCTAATTTATCTCAAGGTCGGGAAGACAGAATAGAACGAGAATACAATATGTGGTCTAGCTTGGACATTTTGTAGCATATAATAAGAATAGATGCTGTCTTCACCAACAGCAACACTATATTTCGAATTACGCCTTTTGTTAGGCAACATGTTGTTCATTCAAAGACTCATGCATTAAGTTACTTGTGCATATCCTTGGTAAAAAAATTTGGCTTCTGGTAGTCGTTGTAATTATAATACTTGGAAAATTATTGGTTAATGATCCAGTATCAGATTCCTAAACTTTCCAAAAAGAAAAAGAAAAGCAAAGAAAATTACTTCACGTCCTCCTACCAACATTTTTGGCTTAAAGACACGCAAAAAGAAATAAAGCTTAGGAATCCTCGAAAGTTTGTCTCATGGAGTTTTTATTAAATATTTTAATGATTCTAGGTTTTGAAAATAAATATCCTGCGATTTTGTACTGTTTTTCCCTGAATTATTTTGTTAATTAGTAACTGTTGTATACAACCCCACACCTTCTTTCCTCCAAGCTTGCTGAGGTGTTATAATGTTTTTGTTGGCACAATGATCCTGCAAGAACAAATTGAGGTGCTCAGCGTATAATTTGTACATGATGTGCTGGCAGGCTATTGTACAATACATTTTAGCAAGTGTGGTTTGGCTTTTTGGGGGCATGAGGAGAGTCATTGCAGCGGATAACCGTTTGTGTGCCTTTCTTTGCCCTTCATAATTTCGCCATGGTGCCGTATGAGTTGTCTCAAATAGAAGGTGAAATTCTCCTGTTATGAGGTTTGGCCTCGAAATTTTTATCTAGACATTTTCTGTATTTCGCCGTCTATTTCATATTGCTTTTGCACGACAGACAGAAAGTAATCTTGTTTCGGTTCTTTCAACCATACAGCTTGTTTGTTGAATTTCTTTCTTTTTTTCTTCTACAGATCTCCAGTAACTCTCAACCTGATATCTTGTAGAGCTATCTTTTACAGAGAGTGAGCCTTTTTGCATTGAAACTGCGTTAAACGGACTTCGAATCTCTTGCAAATAATTATATGTGTATATATGTATGTACGTATGTATGTATGCATGCATGTATGTATGTATGTATGTTACTGTCAGGTCACTTTCGAGTGCTACTGGTAACATGTAACCCAGTACAACCTGTTGCATGGTCGGGTCGTCGGTGAGGAGTGTGTTTATTGGACACCCTGCGGGATGAAAAACAAAACCCGTCAAAGGGCGGAGGAACTCTTGAGAGTCAATGGCCATCCAATAAATGCGCGGGGACATAGAAATAATTTGACTGAATACCCGATCGCGCGGTTAAACCATTGGGAATGAAGGACTCCTAGCCTTTGTTAAGGTATCCTTCTAGGAGAAATTAACTCAGGTAACTGGGATAACTCCGACATAAAACCTGCGGCTCATCAAAGAAAATTTAAAACTGAAAGAGATTCGTACAACATTTCCTTCCCACATCTTAACTATTTTTCTTGGTGTAAGAAAGCGGAATATAAAGGCAGCACGGAAATACCAGATCTCTTATGAAAAGTTTTATAGTAATTACTATCAGAAATGGTCATGCACCAAAATATTATGCAGATATTATCCCCTGGATATTTAAAGGAAAATTTGCTGGTAACTTCTACGCCCTAAACTACAATTTGGATTAACTTTGTTATTCAATAGAATGTGGGAATATAGTTTTAATACAAAACATACTATAATGTCTCTAAAGTGTTTTTATGTTCGCTCTGAATTATGCACAGAACGTCATTTGGCTAAACTGGAGCCAAATGTGTTTGGAACAAGGCATGGTGAAATTTATTAATGATCCCAAATGATCAACTTTGTTAAATAGCTTTATTGATGTATTCTATTTTAATATAGCCGAGATAATAGAGATGAAAGTAAATGCAGGCTTGCAACACACACACACAGAGTCAGTTATATATATATGCATGTTTGGGGCGTATATTATATTCGTGTGCTGTATTCATACGAAAGTGTGTGTATTTGTGTGTGTGCACGCGCGCGTATCTGTGAGGTGTATAGGTGTGTTTGCGAAGATGCCAGCACTTTAGATTATAATAGAATGGCGAAACATTGCAATTCTCAATGTTACTGAGCAACAAAACACTAACCTACAAATTTCAGACAAATGGCAGATATCTTATTAACTGAGATGAGATATGACATTTTTTTTTCTTTTAACATACGAAGTAGATGTATTAATTTCATATCAAAATTAGGAAATACTACCACGTTTATGCCATGTTTTTTTTTTTTTGTTTTGCTTTGTTTCTTTTAGAAAAAATATCCAAACAGATGAATAACCGAAGTGCTGAGTAGCTGCACTTGTCCAGTTGTAAACTGTCTATCATCTCGATTGTGCACTAACTTAGTTATTATTATCATAACCTTATTTCTTTTTCTCTTTTAAAGTTAGTTTTCTTTTTATCTGCTACAAACAGTAGAAATATACAGAGAATAGCGTTACAAAGAAGTTCTTTCAAACGATGCAAACTTTTGCGAAGTATTCTCAACGCTGAAATAAAATCGCGTAAGCCCTATATTGTACTGAAATGTTTTGTAAAACACCCATTCAAAACACAATTGGAAATCATATTTGTACAACCTCACACTCATAAATGTATGCATTGTACAAAGGTGAAGAGGGGAAATGTTTCAAGTTGCATAAATTTGTCACACAATTTCACTAACATCGTGTTGTAAGACAAAATATATTCTCTTAGAGAGAGGTGTTCACAAATTTGTATGTGAAAGCAACGAGACCTCAATCATAATTAAAATACCAAAAGTTGAGGGGTCTTAGCAGTTTCTATATGTTTCTTCGCTATACTGAAAGTCGAGTGCATACATTAGTATACAGTAAGAACCTAAAAGCCGAATGTACATATCTACGTCCAATTCGTTAACCTGTTCTTAATAGCGAAGAACTTTCACTTCTGATAATCTGTAGGTACTGTTTCTTTAGTAGGTACTTATTATTGTAGGAATCTCCAACAGCTCGGTGAACCACAACGATCTGGGAAGCGTTTTACACTAGTAATCATACATGGAGGAAGTAAGGAGAGTTCATGAAGCTTCAGATGTATGTCTTGTAAACAACCATACTTCTTTAGATATGTGGTCTGTTTGCGATTTTGTGCAGCGTTTGATGATTTTCAAACTAAGACACTTCTATAAGAGTAAACTTTAGTTGACACCAGGTTGTTTTGTATTTTAATACAAGAATTCAATTTTTCATAGACAGGATTCATTCCCCAAATCGAAAATGAGGGTTAGTGGATTTTTTTTCCATGATACATCTAAGATTTGATGACTAAAATGTTACCTTCAACTAATCCAACGTCTCTTTTTATTGAAATGTCTGTTTAGACAACGGATTGAGATTTCACATGAAGACGCAAGTCTACAGCTGCAAATAGCATGGCGTCATCGGCGTAGAAGTATATCTGGGTCCTTAAGATTTATTCACAAGATGAACTATGAAAACGAAAAACGAAAGCAGCCTAAGTGGTGCATTGGTGAATGATAAAGCAGTATTTGAACAGAAAAAAATGAACGTTATGAATCTGGCGTCGCAGTACCACTGCACTCACCCATGACTTGTATATTTGCTTTAATTTTAGCATGAAATTAATCCTTTTCAAGTAGCTTGGTTAAATTAATCAATTAAGAATTTATTGCACTTTTGTAATTTGCACATTAAATTAATGGAGTAGATTTATTTCATCACAAGAAAAATTGCTATTTTTACTCAGAGATCTCTTGTACACAAGTAGAGTGAAATAAAATATAGTACTTACTTGTAAGTTTGTATCTCTTAGGATTCAGCAATAACTTTCAGCGTTCTTACTCCGATAACATAATTACTAAGCAAATATTTGTTTTCTTTTACACGACTATTTCTTATGTCAGTATATATGGAAATGAGTGTTTCACTGTACCTTTGTATAGAAAAATATGGTATTGGCTATGGCGGAGAATATATATTTCATTTGTGCACACAACTTACCTTTTCTTCAGCAAAGTCGTTTGATTCTTGATTGGGTAAACTTCAAAATAAACTATTTTGGAGTTAGTTTAAAATCTACTAAACTATGGTGCTGTAATGTTAGTTCACATAGAAGTAAAATGCGCATTTCTAAAATGAATAGAAACTGTTGAAAACAAATAATGCAGAAAAATATTAGAAAGAAATAGACACCCCGAAAGAAAGGTACAACATTATAAATGTTAGAACAGAGAGAATAAGAGAGACAGACAAGCACACGCACAGAATAAGAGAAGGGCTGATATATAGAAATATATACAAGTAGAGATAGATAACTGAGAGAAAGGAAGAGAAGGGCTTAAAAGGTAGAGAGAGAGAGAGAGCGGAGAGAAAGAGGGAGAGAGGGAGGGGAAAAAGATAGAGAGAAAGAGAAAATGATGATTAATTTGTGGTGAAGTGTCACAGCGGTAATTTGAGATAATCGACATTTTTAACGAGAATATAAACAATTTATCACCGTTGTGGGATTGGCCAAGGGATAACCAACTTCTAGTTGCGATGCAAATATTAAATTAAGGGGAGAACCGGAAAATAGTTAAAGATAAGAGACTGAATGAAAGACAGAAACGTATCTAAGTCTAAGGTTGGTTTTCATGTGATATAGAATTATATGTATTTTTACGATTTAAGAGATAAAATATTTTATCTCATACTTTAGAAATCAATATTATCTAAATTTAATAGAAACTACTACCCAGATACAATGATGCTTTCAAAATCTTTTCAAGCAATACTTATCACTCATTTGATCATGCAACAATGAAATGTTATTAAGTCGTAGAGTCATACACGTAATCTATTTTCTTAAATCATAATCAGAAACAATGATAATCTGGAGTATTTTCCGACAAACAGCCTTATTGCTAGGAAGATCTAAACTGTGTAAATTGAGATATCAAACTCCAGGCATCAGTAACTCCATTCCTACGTAACCACTTTGAAACCCATATTTGTTGGTATTTGATAGATATTTTGTTTTTCTTTGCGAAAGCTGCCATTTGTATCTCCAACTAGCTTACGCTAATTTAATATACTTACTTAACGGTTGGTATCGATTATTGATTTAGTTACATATTTTATGAGATGTCATTTGGCTTTTGCAACGTACGTTCTCTGTAATTTATTCATTAATAAATTTTTAAAATCTGAAGAGAGGATGACAACCTTTAAAACGTTATATTTATTTTTAAAACAAAATTTATAGAATTGGTGTTATTTATTCCGTAAACGAATATTTTATAAGATATTCTGATAATTTAGTACTTTATTTTGAATAATTTAATTCACTTCATGAAAACTGTAATGGAAATAGCAAGAAATATGTGAAATCAATATATATTATGATATTTTATAATTTATAATCAAAATTCAGAACAATAGAGTCTTTGTGATTACAAGTTTCTATGGGTTAGGAAGTGTTTACTTCATTTGATGACAGTATTATGCACAAAAAGCATTCGCTCAAAACGTATTGGTAAAGTGTAAATGAGTTGCTGAGAAGTGGGCTCTGACCAGAACTACATTGTTGTGAAGCAAACTTTATAACGTCATAGTCATATCTGCACCCATACTGGACATGTTTTGTTTTAGTAATTTATATTTAAAGTTTTTATAAGCTTTCAAATCCTTAGATCAGTGTGATTGTACTGAGTGGTGGATTTGAACTTTGTGTTGATCGGTTCATACAACGGTGTTAAAGATCTTATGTTCCTATAGAAAGTCAACTTTGCATTTAAGTGTGATATGGTATTGGCGGATTAGATACTATAACGATAACTTTCCGTTTTCTGCTCAGTTCGCTAATATCATAATGTCATAATGTACCCGATTATGAAGACAATAGATAAAAATATATATCTTGAGTAGCTAAATTTCCTGCTACGCCATCTGCACGAAGTTCACAACCTTGAATCCCACGGGTAGAATCGAAGGTTTTACATGGACATACCATGAACACCAGCAATATATCTACACTTACTTTACGATCCACTTTTCAACATTCAGGATCCCCCATCTCTCTCTCTCTCTCTCTCTCTCTCTCTCTCTCTCTCTCTCTCTCTCTCTCTCTCTCTTTCTCTCTGTTTGAAAGTTAGCTTCCATTATTCAGACCAACATGTGTTCTCATACTAAAAACACACATGTATGAACATACGCAATCGCGTATACACATACTCTTACTTACATCTAACAAACTATTCAACCATTCATTATAATCTCAATTTCCAATCGCGTTGGGCTCTTTGATGTATGTACACACATTCACATACAAATGCATACATACATACATACATACATACATACATACATAGGACAAAAAACCGGATTACTATCTCACTTTGAAGGGAATGCGTTTGCAATCCAGGAACAGGAAATATTAACCAAATGCCTGATGCACAAAAGGG
Organism: Octopus sinensis; assembly: GCF_006345805.1. Classification (NCBI taxonomy): domain Eukaryota; kingdom Metazoa; phylum Mollusca; class Cephalopoda; order Octopoda; family Octopodidae; genus Octopus; species Octopus sinensis. The sequence continues at coordinate 59,420,353 of NC_043001.1, forward strand.
ACTGGGGTGCAGAAAATGCAGTAAAATTTGACAACCCATGCAGATATTGTGGAGTTAAATCTGAAGATATCCACATCATAAGCGGTTGTCCGAAAATATCCTCACGGTTTAACTATCGATGAGACAAGATGATGTAGCTAGGACACTACATAATGAAATCCGTCGGAAGGATAACCCCAAGGACAAAGAAATAAGAACCCACAGTATGGTAGAAGCCATTACTATCCGTAATAAAAAGGAGTACTGGCGGACTGTTCCAGTGAAAACTTTAATAAAATGTAAACACAATAGACGTGATATAAGGATTTGGGATAGAGAGGAAAAATTGTGTACAATTGTGAAAATCAGCTGCTCAGCGGACGTTAACATAGCTGAAGATCAGTGAAAAGGAGAAAACCTACGCTGAACTATTGAGAAATCTGCAGTTACTCTCTCCAGTTTACAAGTTCAGGTTTACACTTGTAATTATTGGAGTGCTGGGAAATACCAATCTTGACAAATTAGGCTTCTCAAAACCAGAAACGAGAAAGCTAATTTGAAGATTACATTTCCAAGCCATTACTGGAACTGTAAAAATCAGTAAAACTTTCCAGAATTCATTATTTATGCATATTCAAACATGTCTAGACATGCAACTGTGTGCATATACATATATAAATATATACATACATACATGCATGCATGTATGTATGTATGTATATGTAGGGAATAATTCACAAAAAAAAACATAGACGAAAACAAGTGGTGTAGACAAAAAATAGATGTATTAGTTTAACACTCGAGAAGTGGAAAACTGTTTTACGTTTCGAGCCTACGCTCTTCCACAGAAAGGAACACAGAAAGAAACAGGGAGAGAAAATAAAGAATGTGTAGTGGCTAGTGATATATCATGGCGAATGCCGGACAGAGGGTTCACACAGGAAGGCTAGGGAAAAGGGGAGATAATAAAGTAGTGATGATCCCAAAACGAAGGCGCGTGTGCGTGTGGAAGAGGGCTGGTGACCTTGACGTGTGCGTGTGTGCATGTGTAGGTGTGTGGATGGTAGTGTGGGTGCTGGGAAGTGGTCAGTACTAGTGCGTGTGTGGTGGTGTGCTGTCATATAGTGTTGTGTAGAATGGTCGTGTATGGTATCGTGGTATGTGGTGTGGTGCGGTCATGTTGGGATGTGGGGTAGGCGAGAGTGGAGAAAACAAGTTGGAGTGTGGTTTAGGTTGAGGGTGGGGGTAGAGGTGGGGTATGTGGGAGTAAGGAATGGGTAAAGATGGGATGGGATGGCTAAGGAAGGTGGGGTTGAATTGTGTAGGGTTGGGATTACGAGGGAGAGGTGACAATGAAGGGAGAGGGGGAAGGGAGGAGGCGGGTAGGAGTGGAGAGAAGAGAGAAGGAGAGTAGAAGAGAGAAGAAGAGAAAAAGTAGGAGTCGGAGCAAGAGAAGAAAGGAGAGGTGGGTGGGAAGAAGTAGGTATGAGAGGAAGAGAGGAGATGGGAGGAGGGTTAGATGAAGAGGAGCGAAGAGTTGATCCCATGTGGCGCCAAGGAGTGAAGAGAGAAGATTAATCCCTTTTCACGGCGAAGACGGGAGTCCGGATGGTCTCTGTGCAAGGACAATCCGAACACAGACAGGTGCTGCAAAGAGTGACCGGTTGAGCTGAAATGGTTTTAATTTCGCCCATTGTTTTACATTTGTCGGCTAAACAGTATAATATGGTCAGTTGGGCACCGTATGTGAGAAAAGCAGCACCATGATGTAATTCACACTGCCACAAATTTGAAAACGACTTGTACCGCTTGGTATTCGCGCCGAAATCTCCAGTATGAATATTTCAGAGTGTTTGGATGTACTGAGAGTGATAAAAATTCAGTCACCATCATAGTGTTTGGAGCGATCGCTAGTGAAAGCGAAGTTATGCCTCCGTTCACCATTCAATAGGGCCTCAGACACAACACGGAGGCCTACATCAAGTGCCTGGAGGAGGTAGTGTTGCCTGGATCAAGAGGGAGGCTGCTGGAAAATCTTATGCCTGGCATCAAGACTCTGCACCATGCAACATATGCAGGAGTCGACAGTCCCCCCCTACAATCTGGCCACCTAACTCTCCACTCTGCAAACCCCTTGATTATTATGTGTGGAGTGCAGTTAAGTGAGATACCAACAAAACTCCTTGTAACACCAAAGATGAACTAAAAGCAAGGATTATGGCCGCATTCACCAAATTAAACAAGGAAACCGTCCAAAAGATTTGCAGGAGTTTTCGAAGTTATCTGGAGGCCGTTGTTGAAGCTAATGGCGAGTTTATTGAATAAATTTACTCTTTAGTGTTTTAAGATGCATTTATGTAATTTTGCTAAATGTATCAGCTAAAATAAGGTGTCAGTAGTATTTTCGTTTTGGCGTAATTTAGACAACAATTTATTCAACGCACCCTGTATATATATGAATAATATGCGTGGCTTATTAGCAATTTAACAGCCTGAAGGCAAATTTATAGACGTCACTAAAGTGACAAAGGGCGCTAAGTGGTACCAGCATTGCTAGAAATAAGAGCCAAAACAATTCAATAGTAACGGAAGAATGATCTTAATGACTGACAAGATAGACAAGCTCCCAAGCGAACATAGCAAGTTCAACAGTGATTTCGAATTTTGAAGCAGACCCTCTTAATTCACCTCGTTGGCTCTTACGGCACCTAGGGTTAAACTATATATATATATATAAATATATATATATGTATGTATGTATGTATGTATGTATGTATGTATGTATTATGTATATTTACATACTTATGTATATTTGTGCAATGTTTTATCAAAAATGTAAAGTATAATTATCACTAGATGCGACTGCATTGCTAGAAATAAGAGGTAAAATGATCTATTGTTGTAGTCAAAGCACATAAATGTATATACGTGTAGAATTACGTGTTAGACTACAGCATTAGACCACTATAAGTCTTATTTCCAGCAGTGTAGTTGTTTCTAACATCCTAGACGCATTTAGTATACATATGTATTTATGTATACATACATACACTTATATTCATATACACGTGTGTATGTGTGTGCGCGTGTGCATGCGTAAATGCGCTCAGACGCATAAAGCTAACTTCAGGAGGTAACAGTGAAAGAGATTTGTGACAACGTATATCCTGCCTTATTGGACAGCCGGATGGGCAGTGACCCCGTTTTAGTCCGGTGCTTCCTGGTGCTTCACATTGAGGGAAGCGCAAAGTTAGTAGCAGTGGTAGTAAGGGTGGTTATCGATGGTAGTGAATGCAGTGGTAGTAGTCGGTGATGGTATTGTCAACATAGGCGTAACTAGTGATGGCGGTGAATGTCGTGGTATACGTCGGTGTGTGAGTCTGTAGTAGTCGTTGACGGGCTGTCAGCAGCAGCGCTGCACATCATAACTGGCAACAGCAGTGGTGGAAGCTATGCTGGCAGCAATTTAGGTGCTGGTAGGAAACAATGCCAGTCATCATCGGATTGATGAAGGTACTGATCATAGACACAGCGATCAAGGGGGAAGTTGGTAATACATTTACTGGATGTCACCGACACAACAACGATAAACTATTGATTTTGGGGGTTAAGTCGGTGGATAAGTAAGGATTCTTAGATAAAGAGATTTCCACTATTCCTCTCCGAAGCCAGTATGGAAGCGCATGCAAGAAATTATTAGTAACACTTTCTTTAAATTTTACATAAAATAATGTTCGCACGCACACACACACACACACACACAAACACACACACACACACACACACACAAACATATATGTGTGTGTGTGTGTGTGTGTGTTTCTGAGTGTATATTTGAACAATTTGGAGTCATTTATGGATACACACACTATAGATGCTCCAACGCAAATCTGGCAGTAGGTATGATTCTACTACTGGATAGCATCGGGTATATTCTGAAGGTGGGTGAGCTTTATACTGTACACACACACACACACACACACACACACACACACATATATATATATATATATATGTATATATATGTATATATGCACTAGCAGAGATACCCAGCCTTGGTCGAAAATAAAATGGCATGTTTTTTTTATTGTTCCGCTTATTTCAATCATGAGACTGCGGCCATGCTGGAACACTGCCGTTGGCCGAACAAATCAACCACACGATTTAATTTTGTAAGCCTAGTATTTATTCTATCAGTGTCTTCTGCCGAACCGCTACTTTATGGGTACGTAAACACAGCAAGATTGGTTCTCAAGCAATAGTGGGAGTGCAAACGCAGACACACAGACGCACACTCACAAATATACACATATATACGACAGTAGGTGACGTCCTGTAGCCATATATGCATATATATATATATTATATATATATATATAATATATATATATATATATATATATATATATATATATGTATCTATATGTATATGTATGTATGTATATATGTATATATATATATTATTTATATCATTATTGGAATTTAAATCCTAATCTCTATAGAAATTGTCTCAAGGAATTATTGAATTTGAATTACTTTTAATTCTTATGATTATATATAAGATATCGGGCACTAAGTTGTGAGTTGAGTCAGGCACGTGTGAACGATATCTAGAGAACTTCTGCCCCGAATCGCATTTTTTGACACAGGGTACCTCTAAAACGGCAGCCAGAAATTAAATCAGCTTGCAAATACACGTTCTCTTTACTAAATTCATACTCGGGCTTAACACGAACAGGCTGAGTGGTGGAATCACCACTGATAAGTACGTACACATATACAACATACATACATACATATAAATATTATATATATGTATCTATCTATCTATTTATCTATCTATCTATCTATCTATCCACCTATCTATATATCTATATATATATATGTATATATATGCATATATATATATACATATATATATATACATATATATATATATTATATATATATATATATATATAATATATATATATATATATATATATATATATTATATATATATATATATATATATAATATATATATATACGTATATACATATATCTGTATATATACATATATATATATACATATACCTGTATATATATATACACATATATAATGATGCACATATATATATTTATATGTATGTATGTATGAATATATATACATATATTCAAAATGTAACCACATGTGGATCGTTGGCGATTTTTTCTTCCATCTTCCATTTCTCTTGGACTTTTCTCTGTCTTCTATTTCTGAAAAAGAGCTTTGCTCGAAAGGTAAAACTACTTTGCATACGTCTTCTAATACTTTGCATATACCACATAATCACGTTGTTGATTTTTTTGTTTTTTCATCTTTTTGCGGGGATTAAATATATATATTTCGACGGATCCTTGGCATCTCCTGGAAGGACCGAGTACCAAACGGAGTCATCCTGGAACAGACTATTATGCCAAGCATGTATGCCCTCCTCGTGCGGAGACGACTGCGCTGGCTCGGACACGTCTGCCGCATGCAGGACGGTCGCATGCCTAAAGACATCCTGTACAGCGAACTCACCACGGGATCCCGACCCAAGTGACGTCCACAGCTACGATACAGGGACGTGTGCAAGCGCGACCTGAGGACTGCCAACATCTGTGTGGACACGTTGGAGGAAACAGCTGCTGACCTCTCTGCCTGGCGTCGGACGGTGAGGAAAGGCGTTTCAATGGCTGAGGAGAGGAGAGCACAGCTGTGGTTGGACAGGCGGGACAGGAGGAGGACAACTGCAGCAACACCCCACACGTACCCATCGATGTTCGTGTGCAGCAAATGTACCAAGGTCTGCCACTCTAGAATTGGACTGTTCAGTCACAGCAGACGCTGCACATCATCAAAGTAGGCCCCACCCTTGGCGCAACCCATTGTCTATCAAGACAGACGGGGAAATATATATATATATATATACAGATATATATATATATACATACATACATACATACATACACACACACACACACACACACACACACACACACACACATATATATATATATATATATATATATATATATATATATATATATATATATATGTATGTATATATATATATACTAGCTGACGTACCCGGCAATTCCCGGAAAAGCGGAATTTATCCCTTGGTTCTGTACTCTTAATTGTTTCGTTAATCCAATAACAACAATACAAAGCATGTAACCCTTAAAACGAGTTTTTTGTGCATTAACAGAGTATACCGAACTGTCTGACACAGCATGCTATTTTTAGGAAATCCCAATAAGTTATGAATACCCATATTGTGACGTCAGCTATGTAATAACATGAAATTAGTTACCCGATAGTAAGAATTCAAATAAAGCAGCCCCGAAAAAGGCTTTAATGCCTCCCAGAGAACATATAAATTATGTATACCAAAATCGTGAAGCATGTTACGTAATAACAGGGTAATCAGATATGAGATAATGACAATTCGAAGTACTTAACTCTGAAAAGGGCTTTTGTGCCTTCCCAGAGATTATTACCCCCAGGCTGCTAGTGTTGAAATAGATTTACAGTGAATGTAGTAATAGACTGACATTTAGTTTTACATTAGACATACAAATAAATTTGCATATAGAGTTAAAGATAAAATAACACATAGATTATCAATACATTTACAACACAGCTATCCATATGACTTAAGAAAATGTTCCTACATTTAAACAGCATGTGAATTGTATGAATAAAGTGCAGATTGCAATTTTATTGACAGATAAATGGTGATTTCTACCTACATGTGTGGTTGGTTGTTACATAGAGTACATCGTTACATATCATTAACACATCTATCATTATAAATTAAGAAGGTGTTCCTACATGTAAACAGGGTGTGACTTTTGTGATCACAGTGCATTTGTCTAAAAGCAGAGCAGTTCTTCATGCAGCGCTTGTCAATTGGCTGAAGTGACATGAAAGACAACGTCCTTCATAGTATATTCATGTATAAGTCACTAACCGAAATAAGTGGATTTATTGTTGACCGCTTTTGTCGCAGTTTTCGTGTGCGCACAGGTCGAGAACTCAGATTTTATCTTTTTTCAGAAAGTGCTCCTGCATGTAAACAGCGTGTGACTTTTATGACAGAGCAATTGACCAGCGGGCGGAATGAAAAATAAGGGATTTTAAACGGGTTATTTCCCCTTCGTCGTTATATAAAAGTAAAGGGTACATCTTAAGAAAGCATCAACAGAGCTAACAATATGAATTAAGAAAATGTTCCTGCATGTAAACGGCATGTGTACTGTATGAGGACAGTGCAGATTACAATTATATTGATAGATAAAGGGCGATTTCTGTTTACTTGTGTGGTTGGAGTGCATCGTTGCAAAACATCAACACATCTATCAATATAAATTAAGAAGGTGTTCCTAAATGTAAACAGGGTGTGTCGTTTGTGTCGTTTGTGATGCATTTGTCTAAAAACAGAACAGTTCTTTATGTAGCGTTTGTCAATTGGCTGAAGTGACATGAAAGGCATCGTCATTCATAGTATATTCGTGAATAAGTCACTAACTGAAATGAGTGGATCTATTGTTTAGGAAAATACTTTTTATTTGTTTAATTGTTGTACTGATAAATTGCGAAAATAAGTCTAACAGTTCAAATACTAAGGAATAAACATAATCCACTTGATTATACCAGATACAGTCACATGCTTGTCTTACAATTTCTTGTGAGAAATCCACGTAATGTAAAATGCTTCTTTAATAAATCGAGAAGTATTTATTATACATTTCTTCATTTATTATACATAGGAAAATGAATGGGTTATTTCGCTTGGTGGGTAATGGTTATGTATATGGATCCCTTCTAGGGGCCGTAGGCATCCAATTATAGATTTGTATTAATCTTCAATGCGCTTAGTAAGAAATTGGATGCTACTTTAGCATGTTTGCAAAGTTTCTCGAAAATTCGTTAACAGGTGTAGGCGGTAACTTGAGACAGACAACTTGCTTTTATATATGTAAAAGATATGTGCTTGTGTGTATGTGTGTGTGTGTGTGTGTGTGTGTGTGTGTGTGTGTGTGTGTGTGGTCTGTCTGCCTGTCTGTGTCTGTGTCTGTGTGTAGTTCAAATATATAGAAAATCAAAGACGAAGACAGGGTAGGGACAACAAGAAATTATATTAGTTTTACACTCGGAAATATGGAAAAGTGTTTTACGTTTCAAGTCTATGTTCTTTGACAGAAATTTATAACATCAAATAAATAGGGGTAATGAAAAAGAATATGTTTAGTTCAGTGGTCCAACATGTTGACGACTGGGGAAAAAAGTGTTTGAATGAAAGGGAGACAATAATAAAAATAAGCTGAATAAAGTGGAGATAATTCATGGTGATCCCAACAAAAGGAGTTGCACAAACGTGTGTGTGCATGTAAGAATGGTGTATGTGTGTGAGTGTGTAAGTGTATATGGGCGATAGTGGACGCAGTGAGCTTCACATGTATGTGTGTGTGCATGTGTAACGTGTGTGTGTTTGTGTGTTCTATATAGCATTTGACGTGTGCCTTTTAACGTGGTGTTTAATTTCTGTTCACGCCGAAGCCGTGAGTCCAGGTCGCCCCTATGCAGATACAGTCCGAACACAAACATATGTTGTAGCGAATGACCGGTAGAGCGGAAATGGCGCGAGACTGGAGAGTCATTGCCGAGTCCGTTGTCCATATATATAGGTATATATGTATATCTGCATACATATAGCATATTTCTACATATCATCAGCATCATCTGGTCGTGCTTCCTCGGACACTTTTAATCCACATATCCCATCCATCTCAGTCTTGCAATACGTGAGGGATGTCATCGGGGTTGTATACAACGTTTTTAGTGAATTGATCTACATACGTTGTATTCAGACGACCTGCTCGAGTACGGCTCTCATTTAGCATCCAAAGCAGTAGATCAAATGCCAGCTCTTGCGTCTTGGAAACAAGGAGGAGTTCTCCGTGTAGCTGTTTCTTGATGAGATGAATTTTCGAAGATATGTTTTAGACTACTCCTAACAATTGGGTGTAAATTCCATCTCTCTTGGACTCCAGTTTTTTTTTTGTTTGGTAAGCGTCCATATGAAAAATCTGACTCTACTGTTACGGAATAAACTCTTGAGAAAGTTGACCAACAGGTTTGATTTCTAGACAACATCCAGTTTGTTTAGATTCGAACATGATTTGGCCAACCGGGATTTACATGTTTTTTAGTTGGGGCTATCGCAAAACCGAGGTACGTTAAATCATCAGCTTTATTGATAGGGTCACTGCTGATGTTGGCGATGGATCCTTGTTGATTGTGAGCAATGAACTTTATTTAACTTGGAGTAATAAGTAATCCAACATCATGGGCATCTAATTCTAGAATATGAAGTCTGATATTGTGTCACAGATTGATATTGTGTGTATGTATGTGTGTATGTGTGTGTGTGTACGAGGTACATCCCAGAAGCTTTCACGAAAGGCATTTATTTGTTTCAACGAAGCGCAAAATTCAAAGTAGGATCCCCAGACTTCAATGCAGCTGTTGTACCAATCCAACCACATCGTGAAGGCCTCATAGTTGTCCTTCCGAATGTAGGTATCCAAGAGTTGTTACAGTCTACATCGTCTCAATTTCTTCAAAATGAGTGACCCTGAGGATCTCTTTCAGCTTGGGGAACAACCAAATGTCACAGAGAGCAATGCTTGGGCTGTAGGGAGAGTGATCGGCGTTTTGATGCCAATCTCTGACAACACAC
>NC_043001.1:59435082-59445082 GCF_006345805.1 Octopus sinensis
GTGAAAGCATGAAAATTAACTAAGGATTTTCAAGAAAATATTGCCGCCCAATTCTCTTGTGACATAGCCGCCAAATTCTCTCTCAGATAGGCGCTAAATAATTATAATTAGCTAAAATATGTTGAGAATTCTTAATCTTTCAAAATTCTATTCATATCTATACTGCATTTCATGAAAATTAAAATCTCTCCAAAAATATGAATGTTGTATACAACCCCGGAAGAAAGGAAAGCATCATTTAAATTCAGAACTTAAAACGAAGTAACTGCGTACAGCAATATATTTGTTCTTTTGTCTCATTATCGATTCTGCTAATCAACCACTCTTAAGTAAATGCTAAACATCAATTGTATCTACAAAGGACTAGCACAGTTACAGTTACAGGCAGAGAGAAAATGTCAGCAGAAGGAACATTATGCATTACAGCCAGCAAGAACAGTAAATCGCAAAAGAGAAACGAAATAAAATTTACAAAAAGAAATATGAATATACAAGGTTAACTTAATGCGATACAGTATAATGAAGTGTTTCGATGTCGTCTCATTTTATGCCGGGTATATGCAGAAATTAATGTAAACCGGGAAGACAGTAAGTCTTTTATACGTGTGGTTTTGTGTGTGTGTCTCTCACTCGCTATATCTATATACACGGCGGGATTCTTTCAGTTTCCGACTACCAGATCCACTCACAAGATTTTGGTTGCCCCGGCAATTGTAGGCAATTGACCAAGATGCCACGCTGTGAGACTGAAGCTGCGAGCATGTCGTTGGGAAGCTAAACTCTTACCACAGATGGGACCTGAGAGAAACTTATGAATCTATATGTTTGTGTGTGTGTTTACACACACATATATGTATACACATATCTATCATCTCTCTCTCTCTCTCTCTCTCTCTCTCTCTCTCTCTCTATCTATCTATCTATCTATCTATCTATCTATCTATCTCTATATATATATATCTATATATATATATATATATATATATATGTATGTATAAGGGTGAAAAGGAACACACGAGTTGATATATATGAAAAAACAAGTCAAAATAGAAAATGCTAAAATAATTTTATAAAGAACATTTCAGTACCGGTTTCGGTCATTTTGAGACCTTTCAACTGTAATGATTAAATAATTAAATTTAGAAAAATTACAAAAAAAGTTTTTTTAAAGGAATATTTGTATAGTGTCCAAATATAAGAGGCATTCTGCCTTTCTCTGTCTCCCTTGTTTGCACTTGTGTGTTCGAGGTCGTTGTGAATTCTTGGTAGGGTAGAAGAAGAAGAAGGCTGATGAGGAGAGGGGGTGGTAAAATCTGGGAGTGCCTTGATGGTCGAATTTTGAATGGTCAGTGGCGGCTAGCAGTCGCAGTTCAATTCAGGAGAATATTTCTATTGAAAGGTTTGTTTATGGAATTTGCGTAGGTTATACTAAAAAGCATTAGTGATAAAGTTAAGAGGTAGAAGGTGGAGAAGAAGAAGATGACGATGTTGATGATGATGATGATGATGAAGAAGAAGAAGAAGAAGAAGAAGAAGAAGAAAAAGAAAAAGAAGGAGAAGGGGAAGAAGAAGATGATGATGATGGTGATGATGATGACCTCGATGATGATGATAATGATGATGATGAAGAAGAGGAAGAACAAGAAAAAAGAGAGAAGGGAGAATATGAATGGGTGAAAGTATGAGGTGTGTATGAACTTGAGTTGGCATGTTATGGATTATAGCTGTGATTGGGCTGATTTGTAATGGATTCTTTGGAGTAATATTTTGTGTGTGTATTTCTTTTATTCTAAAGTTGAGGTATATTAATCGTTTGTCGTAGACCCGTTAAGAAGTGGCCTGTATTTTGTAATAAAAAGAGTTTCTTTACTTATTCGTTGTCTCGAGGTTGTATCGTCCCTAAATTGGTAGAGGGGGAAAATCCTGAAGCCTGGTGTTTTGTTGTTGGCGCAAGTATCTATGTGTTGGCTGAAAGCTATTTTTCTGTTTTGGGGAATTTTTATCTGGGATCTGTGCAGGGCCATTCTTTTACGCAAACTATTTTTTGTTTGGCCTATGTACTGCTCTTGACACCCGGAGCAGGTTAGTGAGTATATTAGGTTCTCCGAAGTACATGTGAAGTTGCTTTTCACTGTAAACCGTTGTCCCTGTTTGAAGGAGAACTCTGATACCTCAATTAGATAATCGCATATCCCGCAATTGGGTCTTCCACATTTTTTTACTGTCGGCTTCTGTGTTGAAGAGTGAATTCGGGCTTGTGTTAGGAGACTTTTCATAGATTTAGGCTCTCTTGCTTTTTATGATCGTGTGTGTTTGGAGGATTGTATTCATTCTGTGGTCTTTTTTTAGGAGCGGTATGTTGTGGAGGATGGTGCCGAAGGCTTCGTTATTGAGAGGGTTGTGTGTGGAGATGTATGGTAAGGCTTTTGGTCGTAAGTTTTTCTTTGATTTGGGATGTCTCAGTTCCTTGATGTTAAGTTGAAGGACACGTTGAATGCACTTGTGAAGGTGGATAGTTCCTGGTGATAAGGGTATCTTTTAGTTCTTGTAGTCGTGTGTCTCTGGTGTTTGCATTAGAGACTATAGTGCATATCCTTTTTGCTAGATTGAAGGGGATATTCATCCTGGTGTGTCTGGGGTGGCATGAATTGAATGGAAGATATTGCTTAGAATCTGTAGGCTTATAATATATGTCTGTTTCTATTACATTATTAGCTTTCTTAATGAGGATATCGAGGAAGGGGAGTTGTTGCTGGCTATATTCCATCGTGAATTGGATGTTTACGTCCAGTCCGTTTAAAATTTCTTGGAATTCTATGAGTTTTTCTATATTTTTATGCCAAAGAATGAAACAGTCATCTAGATATCTCTTCCAGTTGTTTTCTATGTAGATGGAGAAAGGGCTGCCATATCTTTCTAGAATCGGGGACTGCGATGGGTACACGAATGGCCCCCTCCTTTGCCAACCTAGTCATGGGATATCTAGAGATCAGTCTGTATGTACACCTTTGATAATACAACACGCGCCATTTATAACTGCATAGTATGTAAGACTAACCCTGGCATTAACCGTAGAACTAGAAATGTAGTCTACTGCATAAGGTGCATAGATTGTGCTTGTAAAGAAAGAAACATGATATATATAGGTGAAACATCTAGGAGCATTGTGGAGAGACTAAATGTTTATTTGAGACAATATGACGACACTAAACGTTCTCCATACTCTTCTAACATGTCAAAGACCAACATGAACGATCACTGCGTCAACCTGACATCCGCAATTTATCCAATCACCCGAAGGCCTAAATACAGGAGTATGTCTTCATAAATGAAACGGTCCCAGTACTAAATAGGAAATATACGTAGTAGGTAGCCATACTCCAATACCCAATACCCACAATACCCACAATACCCACAATACCCAATACACCAATACTCAAATACACCAATACCCCAGTGCCCACAGTATATACATACATATATATACAAGTAGAGTAGTTAGTGGGCTGTTATGTAGACGTATGTATGTGTGTATGTGCGTATATATATATATATAGTATATATATATATATATATAGAATATATATATATATATATATATATATATATATATATATATATGATAGATCGTTAGCCACTACACACATTTTTTTCTCTCCTTGTTTTTTTCTGTGTCCCCTTTCTGTAGAAGAGCGTAGGCTCGAAACGTAAAAGACTTTTTCTATTCCTGAGTGTTATACTAATACATCTGTTTGTTTTGTACACCACCTGTTTTCATCTTTTGTTTTTTCATAAACTCTCCCTATATAGATAGATAAACAGATATATATATATATAAAATAGATATATATATACACACATATATATACATACATACATATATATATATAATATATATATATATATATATATATATATATATATATATATATATATATAATATTCTCTAGTTTCGCTGGTCCCAATCCCGAACTATCGACGTCGTTACAACATTGACGACTGTATCGGTGCCACCTCACTCTCCTGCGAACATCTAGACTCCTTCCTCTCTTTCGTTCACTCCTTCCATCCTGCCCTCCACTTCACCTGCACTATCTCCAACACCTCTGTTTCCTTCCTCGACATTTCGGTCAGCATTCATCACTCCACTCTTACCACCTCCATTCACTACAAACACACAGACTCACACTCATACCTAAACTTCTCTTCCTCCCACTCCAAACACACCAAGCTTTCCATCCCCTATTCCCAATTCCTCCGTCTACGTAAGCTGTATAGTGACGACCATGACTTTGAGACTCGCCACTTCATCCTACGTGGATACCCCCTCACCACTATCCACACCGCCCTTGCCAGAGCACGTTCCGTAGACCGTGCATCTGCTTCCTTCCCCCCCCCCCCCGAACCCACCCTGCAGTCTCCCGCCTCCCTTTTCCCCACACTTATCACCCCATCACCCTATCTCTCCAACGCACCATTCTTCGAGCTTTCCGGCATCTCCAGTCCGACCCGTCCACTTCACACCTCTTTCCTAACCGACACCTCCCCTCCTTCAAATGAGCCCATAACCTACGAGACCTCTTGGTCCACAGCTTCTTCCCTGACCCTACCTCTCAACCTGGCTCTTTCCTCTGCTCCCGCCCACGTTGCCGCACTTGCCCTTACCTCTCCAACACCACCCTCCTCACCGGCACCCATCATCGACCCTATCACATCATCGACTCCTTCACCAGCACCTCCAGCAATATCATCTATTTCATCTCCTGCTCTCTCTGCCATTCCCTGTACATCGGACAAACGGGACGCCGCTTACCTGACCGGTTCGCGGAACACCTCCGAGACATTCGCCTCGCCAATGACACTCCAGTCTCACGCATTTCCGCTCCACCGGTCACTCCTTGCAACACCTATCTGTGTTCGGATTGTCCTTGCACAGAGGCCATCCGGATTCCCGCTTGTGCCGTGAACAGAGATTAATCTTCTCTCTTCGCTCTTTTACGCCATTTGGGCTCAACTCCCCCCCCCCCTTTTTCATCTAACCTCCTCCCCGACTCCTACTTCTCTTCAGTCCTACATCTTTTCTCTCTTACTCGCTTTCCCTCCACTTCTCTTCTTTCCCTTCTTCCCCCTTCTTCCCTCTTCTCCCTCTTCTCTCTTCTTCTCTCTTCTTCCCTCTTCCCCTTCTCTCTTTCTCTCTGCTTCCTCACTCCCCTTCTCTCCCCTTCTCTCCCCCTCCTCCCCTCCCCCTCTCCATCCCCATCCTCCTCCCCTCTCCCCTTTCTTCTATCTCCCCTCCCTCCCCTCTCTTTTCCCCTCCCTCCCCCATCTCCTGCTCCCCTCTCTTCTCTCCTCCTCTCTCTCCTCCTCTCTCTCCTCGTATACCCACCTTCCCCTCCCCCTACTCCACCTTCCCTATCCTTCCCACCCTTCCCTATCTTTCCCACCCCTTCCCCACTCTACCTCACACCCTCCGCTACACACCTACACACATCACCCCTATCCCACACCTCTCCCTCACATACCTCATCCATATCCCATACCCCTCCACATATAACCCCACCCTCTACCTACTCACAACCCCCGTTCTACCCCAACCCCCAGCCGAACCCACTCCCCACCTGTGCTTTCCCTACCTCCCCACAACATCACACCACACTACACTACACTACACCATACAACATTAAACATCACATCAAAACACACCACCCACATACCCATCCCCACATCTCAACACCCACACATACATACACACACACGTCCAGACCACTAGCCCTCTTTCACACGCACATGCATACTCTCTTATACACACACGCACCTTTGTGTTAGGGGCACCTTCATTTTGGAAGTCACTTGACCCTGTTATCTCCCCTACGGTCCTTCTCGCGTCTGACCACTGTCCGACGTCAGGACGCCATGATAGATCGTTAGCTCCTACACGCATTTTTTTCTCTCCATGTTTTTTTTACTGTGTATCCTTCTGTCGAAGAGCGTAGGCTCGAAACGTAAAAGACTTTTTCTATTTCTATTCCTGAGCGCTATACTAATACATTTGTTTGTTTGTACTCCACCTGCCTTCGTCTTTTGTTTATTTTCGTAAACCTTCCCGTTATATGTATATATATATATATATATATGATATCGATATATAGATATATATCTATATACTTATATATATATGTATATGCATATATATGTAGATAAACGGATATGAATGTAAACGGATAGACAAACAGATAGATAATATGGACAGACAAGCACATACACGCACACAAACACATGAATATGCAGAATACATACATACAAACGTACACACATGCATGCATACATACATACGTACCCACATATGTGTATGCGTACGCATACTGACCCATCTACATGCGCACAAACGAACAAAAAGAACGCAGCTCGGATAACGGACAGAGTCAACGACTTTTGAAAAGATGAAAGATGCAACGAAAATTTTAGAAAAAATAAGTAAGTAATGAGCGGAAATTGGGCCGGTCTGTTAAATAATAAGGCACTAAAAGAGAATGATCCTCCCCAGCCACAATAAAATATGCTTCAACACACGAATTCACATAAAGAATCTTGCAAAGCAAATCCAAATACGAAAGAAATAGTTTTGATATAAAAATTAATGACTTCGTTTATACATGAACTCCACTCGTTTTGGTTTGATGGTGAATGCGTGTAATATCTTGTCATGCTTTTCTAGATGGAAAACCTACCCAGTGAAGACAGCCGTTCTAGGGACATTGTGCTTCTCAGAGATCCATAGATTCTATCCAACGTTGAGAAACTTCTCTTATTGGCAACTGATGTTAAGGGGGTGGTCAGCATAGCGGAAGACAATTCTAATTATACAATAAATCTAAAAAGGAGTTGATTGACTTTCACTTTTTGAAATCACTGTCTATATACATATATTTTAGCTCGTTCACTAAGCTCTTGCAGTAAAAAAAAATGAATGGATAGTTGTTTTCTAGAGAGTCAAGATGTTACATGGGAAATGAGTTAGCAAACTCTTCAAGATTAACTTCTAGTAATTAGAAAAATGCATACTCCTGAATGCCAGAAAATCTCTCTGGTAAGAACATTAGAATGTTTTCTACTATTTCAAAGTAGGTAGTTTTGTAATTAACTTGTGATCCTCTGACTCTTTTTCTAGGAGGAGGATCGAATTCATCTGCCCGTTCAATGTCAGCAACCGTTTCGCGCAGTATGTTTTCATAATGTTCGCGCTTACCATAAGCTTCAACACAATGAATGAAGTCATTTAGTTTGCTGTGATCATACTTTGTTTCGAGTACCCTACACTGTAGGATATGAAAAACTTTTCCAGCCTGGGAAAGTATGTTATGAAAGCAATTGATGCAAAACATGAATGTGAAGTCATTCAACATTGCCAATAGATTGTCTGTTTGACAAAGTGTTTCTTCAACCTACATTTCACTAAAGCCCAGAATACTTGTGAAGGCATTTTTCAAGTTTTCATGCAATAGATTTATGGATGACACATTTCGTGATCTATAGCATCATCTTATTCCCTACAGTGCTGAAATACTGATATTAAACTGCCTGAAAACATTTTCCCGCTAGGGGAATGAAGAAAGACCCTTTCTTTCCCACTCACTTTCTCGGCACTTTTACTCAAAACTAAGTTAAGTTTATGCACATAGCAGTGAATGAAGTGCGCGTGTTTAAATTCTTTATCCCTTAGCGTGCTCTGTACTCCATTTAGCGTCCCTGCCATTACAGGTATTTCGTCGTAAGTCTGGCTCACTAATTTATCCGTAGCGTCACTGAAGGAGTTCAACGCAGCTGCGATCACATCAGTCTGTCTTGTAGCACTTTTATCATCACCGACTTCAAGGAATCTAAGAAATCGTTCACATATTTTGTTTTTATATGCATATCTTATTATGATCGACAGTTGGGCATGTATTGCACAGTCTATAGACGATGGTAATTTTCTCTATTAATGCTGTCACTTCCTTCATCATGTCCACGTAAAAGCATCTCCTACACTGGTATATCACTGTATTTGTTAACGGCTTTAAACATTGTCTATTTTCTTCAACTTTTTGTTATGCCGTTCTTTTTCCAGTTTAGCAGACTTACTAATAACTGTCAAAATATTGTACAGTTCGGAAGTTTTCAAGCATTTATAACTACTTAAATAACTCACAGATTTACTGTGGTGCTTATAGCCACACAGAATATCTTTATAATTACTAGCATTATGACCCGTCGTTGCCGGGTCATAGTGCTAGTGCATGTATATATGTGTCTATATATATGTGTACATATAACATGTACATCTATATATATATACATCTACACATAAAATACAAAATACAAAGTTATATCTTGATATCGATAGTGATAACAATACTCAAAATATATAACAGACTGGAATTGTAGGCCCGTCTCTTGCAATTTCGATCAATTGTATCCTGTCCTCCCTCTTGTATAGAAGTGTGGCTACAATCCAGCCTACCTCTACTTCTGGGGGGACATTTAACATTTTTATCCGGGACGTCCTACGTCCCAGATATAAAGGTAAAAATAAAATATTTCCACTTTGCAAGATTCGAGTCGCGTACTCCCTTGCACGCTCCGTTGACTCGAACCTTGCTTCTGTTGTGTCGAATTTACCGTCTCTGGTTAGATATCTTTCATAGTCGCTCCAAGGCACTTTTCGATGGTGCTTTCCTCCAGATGTTTAAATCTTTTTTTCTCTACATTGTATACTTTATAGACAATAGTCT
The DNA here is from genome assembly GCF_006345805.1 of Octopus sinensis. Taxonomy (NCBI): domain Eukaryota; kingdom Metazoa; phylum Mollusca; class Cephalopoda; order Octopoda; family Octopodidae; genus Octopus; species Octopus sinensis. Next base: position 59,443,854 of record NC_043001.1, read on the forward strand.
TTTCTTTAATTTAATTTTTTATTTCGTTTAATGGTGTTAACCAAGATTCACCGTCTTTGTCGGTGATCAATCCGAAATAGGTTTGTATTTCTTCCATTTTAATTTTAATGAGTTCGCCGCCCGCCGACGGCTGCAGCGAAATTCATTTTTGGACTTTCTTCTATTGAAGGCATTCTAACAAAACTGCTTCCGTATAAACGGTGAAAATATTGTCAATTTCCCCAAACAGGGACACAATTCAATTTTTAAACAATAACCAAAGCTCCTTCTCCCAAAGGGGGAGGCTTACAGTTTACAATTCTTTAACAAATGCAACACAGCAACGATTCCCTTACGAGGACCCAACAAACGTGATAACAATAGTTAAACAGTAATAATAATAACAACAAACCTTACGGTGAATCAAAAAGCAGTACGCAGTTGAAGCTATAGTTCTTTATGTGTAAGAAATAAACCAACAGCAGTACTCAGTAGAAGCGGCTGTTCGAGAAAACAGACATTACATACGGCCAAACTTCATATAGATACTTAATGCTAGCTAATTAGTAGATAATGTAATGTAAGAGCCGTAGTAAACGGTATGTGCACAGCTCCATCTGGACTATTCCATTTCTGCATGCTAATTTTATTTTTAGTTTATTCCCATTCATGTGAAACCACTTATTCAAGTTCAAGTCATTGATGCAATGTTATACCAATTGCTATTTTTACTTTTGTTATGTTACGATTATATTATACTTTAGTTTGATTTTAAATATTACTTACTACATATAATTCAATTGTTATTATTATCTCTAATTTTTATTGTTAAAGTGAAAGTATCTGACATAAAATAGAGAAATGTTTTTGTTTCACATTTAACACGTAATACTGAAATAGTGGGGAAGATATGATATTTCTATGGGCTCGCTCTAGGCAAGAAGTTGAATATTTTATTTGCCCATGAAACTACATGGACCCTAAGTAAGGCATGTGTAAAATTTGAATGAAATTGGTTGTGTAGTTCTCAAGTTTTAGGGAAACACACAGACAGGCAGACACACACATTCTGAGTTTTATATATAGAGAGATAATAGCCTCCATCTGTCCACAAATGATTAGCTTTTGGTTGAAACAACAAACATAGTTTCTCTGTTACACTACTTGCACAAAGCCAATCAATCTGTTCATAATATTTTTATCTGGAATGTTAGAGTTCCTACTTTAGTCTTCAATGAAAATGTCGACCT
>NC_043001.1:59450082-59485082 GCF_006345805.1 Octopus sinensis
ATACGTACATACATACATACATACATACATACATACATTCATACATGCATACATACATACATGCTTGCATGCATGCATGCATACATTCATTCATACATACATACATACATACATACATACATAAATACTTACATACATACATACATACATACATACATACATACATACATACATACATACATACATACCCTGCTGGTGATGTTAAAATTCCAACGAAGTAGCTTCGGATCTAGGTTAGAAACCGTTTTTTCCCTATTGGCAAGAAATCTTGAAATAAACTGAATAATGACATACATACATACATACATACATACAGACAGACAGACAGACAGGCAGACAGACAGGCAGAAAGACAAATAACCCCCGCAACTTAGCGTTTCGGCAAAAGAGATAAAGAAAAAGGAAATAAAAACTAAGGTCGATTCGTTCGACTAAAATTTCTTAGGTTGGTGCCCAGCATGACCGCAGTATAATGATTGAAACAAGTAAAAGTTGATAGATAAAAGATATGTATATATGTACTCATCTGTTTTTCAATTATTTAAATTTTTCTAAGGAAGGAGTCGGTTTCTAAAATTGACGCATTGCAATGTAAATAACAAAACAGTGTCACGTTATAAATATGAGAAAAGTCTTCCATATTTTTACTGTTTCAGTTACAGAGTGTATTTGTAATGTGCGAGTTAGTTATTTCAAATTTCTTTATCTAAAATCTCTTGCTTAACCAGATTTTCACTTCGGCATTTCATTTAGGTATTTACTCACAAAACCAAGTGAACAAACTTTTATTGTTATAAATGAGAATTTATAATCTGGATACAGAATATGGAAGTGTGATGTTCAAAGAAATATTCACATCAACGGGACAGCCAGCCTCTATGACGGTACATAAAAATATCCGGTCTATTATGTTTACACTTGACAGCGGTATTGATGCATATGTTCCAGCAATATTCCTTGTGTCGATGATTATGTACGAATTCAATAACAGGGGGATTCTCACCATTTATTCCAGACAGTTTTCTTTTTTCGAATGGCATTGTATATTGTTTTTGCGGCAACGTCGTGTCGTGTTGCGTAGGGCGGTAGTACCTTGACGACATTTTTGGACAGCTAGTTACATGTGCCATATTTTCCACAGAAATATGTCATAATCTACAATTTCGGTTGCATCTCTGAGCTCCAACGGCTTCACTGCCTCTTTTGTTTATTAGATATTTCGCAGAGCCTTCAAAATGTGATGTTTTTGTTTGTGTATGCATGTTGCCTAAAAATTTCAATAAATGTGTTTTCTGTTACACTCATACACATCTCGGTAAAGATTTCGATACTTTATACTTCTATTTTACAGATGAGATTTTTTATAGTGGCATGTACTTTCAAGTAGACCTTGTACCGTTCTCTGAAATTACTGTCTCCAGAGGCTAGATTTAGACTATTGTATGCAGTTGATTTGTTATGGCTCAATATCTATAATTATATTTTACCAAGACAGCTATCTTGAATTCCTATGTTATTGATGGGAGGACTATGATGAAAAAGAGGTGGGTAAGGACTGATCCTTGGTGAACCCCTATTTCTACCCGGAATTCTTCACTGTACTCGTTGCTAATCCTCACCGTACTGACGACATCCCTGTATATGCGTTGTACAGTTCACCAACCACTCATCTGTCCCTAGTTTCTGTCGGGAGACTCTGTCAAAGGCTTTCCCCATGTCAACGAAAGCCAAGTACAGAAGATTATCTTTGTCTAGGAATTTCTCCTGTAGCTGTCTCCCTGGCACAAATCCAAACTGCATCTTGTCTAAACACTCTCTCTCTCTCTCTAATTAGTTGGTCTATGACCTTTGTGACTTTCGTCACCTAATCCAACAATTTGATACCTCTGTAATTATTCCTATCTAATGTGTCACTTTTAGCTTTGTAGCAGTTGACTATGGTGCTGCTACACCAGTCATTGTGTATGACTCGTTCATGTATCCCCTATACGGGTGACTAGACTATAGCCTACACTACCAGCTATTTTAAGCATCTCAGCAGTGATTCTTGATGAGCCGGGAGCTTTCCCTGTCTTCAAACCCTGAAGTTATTTATCTACCAAAGTACTGTCCATTCAGAGGATCCTTAAATTTCCAGACCCTTCTTTTCCATGCTGGTCGTCTTCTGGCAGCCATTTAGTCCTAATCCTGAAGTCGATAACTACTATGTTGTGGTGTGCATTCGTCACCCGGTAGAGTTTTGGCATAAATAAGTAGTCGTCTTTCCCGTTTCTTGGCGAGAATATGGTCATTCTGACTAGTGTGCCCACCAGACTAGCAGGTGAACAGGTGACTGGCAGGTTTCCTGAAGTTAGTTTTATAGATCATAAGATCATTTGCATCACAACATTTCGGCAGCCTGGTTCCTCCCTCATTGCGGGAACCAAATCTTTTGCCACCATGTACACCATGAAAGCTCCTTGGATGTTGTCCAACATGCCCGTTGAAGTCGTTATCCACAAGGTGGAGGTCCCTGTCATTCGTCGACTAGGTAGTCTGCAAAAGCGTGTCATAAAATCGGTCTTTCTATTCAGCAGGTAGCCCTGTCTGAGGGGCATAGGTCGAAATAATATTGCTAATCGATGCTGCAACTCTAGTATAAGCTTAAGTATACTATCATAGACTTTGACTACCTCGATTACCTTATCACTCCATTTCTCCGCTAGGAGTACACCCACGCCCTAACCCCATCAGTGTTCCCTACCCAGGAAATTTTATACCTATATTTTTTCGCTCGTGAGGAACCTAACAGAACTTCCTCTCCACAATACTTCTTGGATGCAGCACAAACCTACTCGTCTCCGTTATAAGTAACATGTGTATCTATGTATATATGTAACCATCTATCTATTTGTATGTATAAATTTTTGAAAATATATTTGTGTGTATGCGTTTTTTCCAAAATTGGCATTGAAGATCTCCGTCTTCCTAAATACATAATTAAAATAAGAAAATTTTAACTGCTAGCCATCACATATGGCAGTATCTGCCATGGCAGTCTAACTTCTTTCATGCGCATTTTAATTAAGTGTTATTTAAGTCCTCGTTTAACTTTCCCAAGAAAATCATTCGTTACTTCAGATTACATTTATCTTCTTTTGTATAAATGTATTCCGGCTTTATGAACGAGTCTGTGGCAAATGAAAATATTGTTGATACGCTAACACCTAACATGCAATAAAAATACAGGAATTCGTTGTCGTGTACAAATAGTATTTCGATCCAATGAATATATAGCAAAGGTTGTTGGATTTACATTTAGTGATTTAGTGCATACATAATTATATTCACCTGCGCTTATAGAAAATGGTTTGTCTATTTCACGTCTCATAATGATAGATACACCAATATATACTTTTATATGTACTGACCATGTATTTTTTGGTACTAGATTTAATGAACCATTCTAAAAGATTGGAATCACTAATCTCCGTATTAGAAATAGATTATATAAGCTAGAGGATTCTTCATCATCTAGCATATCCATTTCATGGATATTTCTGGTCAGAAAAGGAAGTACAAGCCTTCAGTATCTTGTATTATGTATTTTTGTTTTTTATTTATGCATTTGCTTGCAGTTTCATACAACCATGCTCCAACATTACTACATTTAGAAATCTTTTCCACTTCAATAGAATCCTGATGACATTCAGCAACTTCATGTTTCTCAAAGCACTCTTGAACGTTTTCCTAATTACAAAACCCTTCTGTTAAAAGTATATTTTCTTTACTTCTAACAAGCTGTAGTTTTGAATTTTCATTATACTTTGTATGGCATAAAAAATCATAACTGCAGGTGTGGTTATAATGAAACAAATCGAAAGAAGTGGAGCAAATTGATTGAACAAAAGCTTCACGTTGCCAAATATCTACTTGAGAAAATTAAAGTACATTAGTTGCTGTGGTTGAGTAATAGAAATGTACCTGGGGGCAGTTTCGTAGGATGCTTGCGTTGATCTTGATTGAAACAACGAAGCCGAAAATACTGCAACGGAAATGATTTTACGAAGAGTCTCTAGTTGTGCTTGCAGTAGTGTTACAGAGATTGTTTCCGTAAGTGATTAACAAAAGTCATTAGGATTAATCGATATTAACTGGAAAAAATTAGGATCGTTTGTTTGTTGCGTTTTTTAGACATGCCTGAAATTGCTTAATACCAGTTGGATACCGGGGTACGCTGACGGCAAGTTGGTGAGGTTTTAGATTAGAATTGTTTTCTATAAGAATTGATACCTTTAATAGAAGATATGTTCCGTTTCAATACAGAATGTCTTTCAAAGAATTACAAATTTATTAACTTTACCGCTGTTTTCAGGGAAATAATGTTATATAAGACGGTTTTTATTTGGGTAAATTACTGAAATTTAGGCTGTCTTTCTCAGAAAAAGCTTGATAAATAATCTTTTAATACTGTTTTATGAAAAAATTTTCATTTCAAATTATCTTATTTCTTATTTTGCAAACTTATTAAATATAAATAGTGCAATATCTACAACCACCTAGATGACATATCTATTATCACTATTGCAGTCAAGTATGTTTTATCCTCATTATGATGTGCCACACTGAATGATTTGACGGAGACTTAGTTGGTATTTTTATAAGTCCTGTAAGTGATCTCAAAACGCGAATATGCTGGTGTATTTCTTTTTAATATTTGCTACAGACGATGAATGTCAAATGAAATATTTTTTATAAAAATTTTATCAATTATATTAACATAACATTTCACTGAAATATTATTGCCAAACTTCCTCATACATAAACAAATTAGCAAGTGATAAGCGTCAATGTAATCTTTATTCACGATAAGGAATATTTCATGATCTCAAATTTCTTATATATTAGCAGATATATGGGAAAATATTCTTTGGTATTATTCCTAAATAAATGAAAATTTTTCTCATTTATAATAGCAACATCAATGAAATGGTACAAAATATCAGGGACCACGTGTCTGTCTGTATGCAGAATTGCATTGTTCGTCAGAAAATAAGTATTGAGTGTATCTGGGAGGTCAAATACAAAAGTATGTACAACACTCCATTAAAGATTAAGTCAGTGCAGGAGAGTAAGAAGTATATGATGTAAAACGTAAAGCGAATGAAAACTGGAGATGAAGTTTATATAAAGAGGGATTGTTGGTAGAACAAGAGTTCTAGGTAACCGGCGATATCTTCTATTATAGAGATGAGGAAATGCTTGTCCTACTATGAAGAGGTCGTAAGATGAACTCTGAAAAAGTAATAGTAGGATGAGTCCCTGTTCAGAAAAAGTTCGAATGAGAAGTCTTAACAGAGTAGGGGACTAAGGCAAGAAAAGTAACCTTTGAAATTTCGGCATTGTGATATTGAGGAGTGTCTCTGGAGGCTTGTTCAAACTGAGATATGAAGGAAAAAGCTTCAGTTCCGCAGATGTTCACTAAACAAATAAACAAGTAAGTAAATAGTTTGAGAGCAGAATAGTCAAATTGATATACAGCAATGACGACCTGTTGAAACACTTTTGAAATATATGATATTTTAAATATAATGATATTTTTCGAGACAGTAATATACACCAAGGCAGAATACCAAACTCAACAGCACCCTAATTAAAATTTGACAATAAACAAGATTGAATGAAAGAAATACATTACTTTATCAAAAGGCATTACCATATAGTGATAAGGTGTTGTAAATATTCTACAAGAATCTTTCCCATCTAATCAACAAACTATTCCTGATTGTTTGGAAAACGAGAGCGAGATGATTTTGAATAAATGGAAAGCAGCTATAGGCACCATCTCCTCAAAGATGACAATTCATCAACTCTTGGTCAATTCAGACAGATTACAGGAGTACAAAGTAGAAATCCTATGTGCATCAGATTTCATAGAACATTCATCTATGGCCATACAGACTTTATAAAAGAGTCGGGGGAATGATCTCGCAGTTATGTGTTTGCAAATGCATTCAGATTTTGTTTCCAAAGAAACTCTTTGGGTTGTTCTGGGCATAGTTTGGAGTTATGAATCGCAACAGGGTCAAAATTTCTATCATTTGATTTATATTTTGATTTAAAATCATTTTAATAAGTACATGGCTTCACGGTCACTCAATGAAGATCCATGTTCCAAAAACAGATGATTTTATAGATGATATAACAATGCTAGGAAAGAGCAAGTACCAAATGGTGTGAGGGAGAAAGCCTATGCAGGCAGGAGTAGTTGATAAATTGGAAAGTCGGGTTTTAAGTAAAGGATACCGCATAGTATAATCACGTCAAATTAGTCAGAAAGAAGTGAAATATAGGAATTCAAAACTGGTCATACTTACGTAAGTGGAAAAGGTTGCGAAGATGCTGGATACACGATGCTATGGAACACTTGTCCTTACAAAGAAAAAGCCAGTATCTGGAAAATGGCAAATGATTCTCATTGAAGCATTGACAAGCTTTGTATGTAGGGAAGCTAAAGTTCTGGCGTATACAATTTGCACTGTATTCCATCTATACTTGGAAGTGGCTAGGATTGTTACGGATTTCTGAAACACAGTCCAGTAAAAAGAAACGATGTCCATTAGAATTATCTATCCTCTCAAAAGTCATGTAATGCAAATTTAGCAAGGTAGACACTGTATTTGATGCTGCACATCTCGAACGAATATGTTATTCGTTCTTCTCTACAGACCTTAAAATGGGAGAAACCTGATGATACATGAGACGACGAAAACACTTTTTATGCATTTATGACTATAACATTTTTATGGGGACACAGTAAACATCCCACATGTTAATAGGTAAACCCTTTGAATATCTGTATTTACTCAACATGAATCAGTAGGGATATGTAATATTCACCCAGATCATAAATTCTTTTTTTTAATTGTTGCATAATGTGTGGGTAAAGTAACCAGCACCGACAGGAAGTTGTTTATGAGGAGATTTAATTTGAACGGAAGATAGACGGGAAGGACTTTGGTTATTTAACTGCTCAGGTTTGTAACGTCTACGAAATATTAAAAAGTTGCCTGTATAGGTGTGTGGAAAGCAGCAAAGACGAGAAACAAATTCTCCAATTGCCCACGAGACGAAGAGCGCCTGAAGAACTTGGAGATTTTGTGTAATGCAGCAAAGGGGAGGTTAAAAGAATTAATAATAATAATGATAAAACGAGAAGTAGTGTTGAATATAAAGATGTGCAAGGAATTTGTAAAGTACAAGCCACCGTAACAAACATGATCAATCGAAAATACTAGTGTGTACGGAAATGAAGTGACAAGATAGGTGGAAAATAAATATTTTTCTTGTGTAGGATTCTACAAATAAAGCGAGCGACTACATCTTCCTCAAAAGAACAGATTACAACTGCGTATTACGGTATTAGACATTTTACTCAATACGATCAACCACTACCACGGTATATATATCAGCTTCAGATTTACAAAATTTAATACAAATAATTAAGTTTTGTTGCTTGTGAGTTTTCTTAGATATATCGGTGGGCGGACCCTGGTAGCAACGAACTCGCACTGGACGGAGACAAAACAGTTCCGGGGATTACATCACCTAATGAAAGAATAGTATATGTAAATACATAATTATATACCAAAATGGTAAAAAGACTAATTTCTCGTCATCGTGCTTTTGGTTCACGGCTGTGTTTTTTTGAAGAGCAACGTCTTTCGCTGCTACAGAAAATTATAACACAAAATAATGAATGAAATGTATCTTATCACCAGAAGCGTTTTTGAAAAGGAAAATTATTTTATCATTAATTTTAGTTTTTAGTGACAGTAGACAAGACAAAGACAGGGGTGAAGGTATTTTAGTTTCTTCATAAACTTGATATTTTTACCCTTCTAAATATTTCTTTGCACTTCATATTTGAAAGCCATTGCAGTGAAATGAATTAGAGGACTTGCAGGCAAACAGATGGAAAATAAGAGGATGCAGGCAAACTAAGAGAAAATAATAGGTAAGGGTAATTAGAATGAGCAGAACGAACGGATCAGTGGAGTCAACACTGAGCACTAAGGCACAGTTTCAATATGGTAATCAAGTAAAAGCCAACAGTTATGAAGAGACAATACGGACGGGGTAAATAAACTCATTATGCACAAAAACACAAAGACAAAAGAAACGCAGAGAGATAACACGCACGATGACCATGCATTAAATAACAAGAATACCTTAGTAAAAGGAATCAAGCGCAATGAGAGAGCACGACAAAGAAAATTTGATCTGGGAAATGTGGGAACAAGAAAACGATGTAGTTTTCCTATGATATATCATCAGAATTAACAAAAACATTTCCTAGTCTACATCCGTTTTAGAGCTTACAGTCTGAAAAGAATTTAACATAGTGTAACAATGTTATGAAAATTATAACGATTTAGAATTTAAATTATAACGATATAAAATATTACGGAGATGTACTTGCATATCAAGTGACCTGATCTGAGATCGTGTGCTGGAACGAAAACAATTGCAGCGTGGAAGGTATTTATAAGCCACTAGCAGTTTCATCCAGTGTTGCTTGGGTTTGTTTCGACCCTTTAGAATTGGAATTTTTGAAAAGTAAAAATTTTGCATTATGCAACTTGTTATTCTCTTCAAGTGAACATTTTTCCAGTTGAAATACTCCGAAAAATGGTGACACAGCGGTCAAAAATCGTAGAAAATAGGGATTTTCATAGAAAAAAAACACCTTTTTGATGTAAATAATTTTTGGTGTTAACATTGTCCGATGGGTGGGTGGGTGAGAGAGAGACACAGGGAGGAGTTTTTGTGCGTGTAAGTGTGTGTCTGTGTCTCTGCTTGTCCCCCACCACTTCATCACAACTGGTGTTTCTGTGATTACGTCCCCAAAACTTAACGGTTCGGCAAAAGTTAACGTTAGACTAAGAACTAGGCTTTAAAAAAGGACTGGGATCAATACATTCGACAAATAATTCTTCAGCATGGCCGCAGTCTAATGACTGAAACAAGTAGAAGCCATAAGATACACGCATGTATACATAGATATATGTAATTCTGTGAGTGTTGTACAATTTATGACCTATAATAATGATGTGATACTAAGTTCACTTCAGAGAAGAGGCTAATGCCTACGGTCAGTTAACTACTCACACGTTAATTAATATAAGCCCTATTATCGACTAACACTACATTACCCCTCTTCTGTTCAATTAATGTAAAACATTACAAAAGAGACCCTTCTCTTTGAGGAACGCATGAAAAAAAATTACAAGGGAACTAATTGTATGGCTTCAGTTTATTTCATCTCTCGTGTTCACTTATTTTAGTGCTACGCCAATTTTTACATATGCATGTATGCGAAAATACAAGTATTTATGTATGATGTGTTTATATGCAGACACACGCATACACACACGGACACACACAGACACATACGTACATATTTGCATGTGTGTATGTATATGGATGTATATATATATATATGTGTGTGTGTGTGTATGTATATACACACATATACATATGACTATACTCCACATACACAGATACTTATCTAACAATATGTGTGTGGGTATGTATATATATATATATATATATATATTATATATATATATATATTATTTTAATCCAAACGGGGGAAACAAAAAAACAACAACAATGGAACAATTACAGTATTATTATTAATAGGCGCTCAGGAAAAGGAAGCAGGGAGGTATGACGTTTCGAGCGGAGCTCTTCGTCGGAAACATAAAGGAGGAAGAGAGAGGAAAGAAAGATCCCAGAGCGGGCAACAGGGAAAGAGAAAAAAGACGACTGGTGTTTACGAGTTGCACATGGTGAAAGGCGGATGTTTACGAAAACAGAGCAAAGTGGGTTTTTAAAGGCAAAAGAGTGGAGACAAGGTTGGTAACGCAACAGATGTGTGTGTATGTGTGAGTGTGTGCGTGTGCGTGTGTGTATGTGTGTGTGTGAGGCGAGATGAAAAAACAAAAAAATATATATGTGTGTGTTAGTGTGTGCGTCTGTGTGTAGGCGTGTGAGGTAGGGCGAGATAGTGGTCAGCTTAGCAGACAAAGGTCAGTAGTAAGAAAAAGAAGGAAGGAGGAAGGGAGGGAGGGGAAGGGGTGGGGGCGTATGTAGCGTGCCAGCGTGTGTTGAGTAGTAGTGTGTGTGTGTGTCCAGTGTCGTGGTGGTATAAATGGCGAGTAGATTGAATGTGTGTAAGAGTAATGTATATATTTAAGCAATGTGTGTATGTGTATGTGTGCGTGTGTGTAACGAAAAAGGGGGGGGTTAAGGAAAAAGGACTCCAGCTGAGGGGAAGATGGAAGAGTGGTCCCGCGGAGGCGGGCGTGGGAAAACCCAACGACACGCGACGGTCCCAGGAACGGGCGGGAGGTCTTGTCGGTTCCAAGAGCGAGGTGCTGCGGAGCGTATGCGTACGCGAACCGGCGCAAGCGCGTGCGTGCGCGAGCCTGCGAGTATGTGCGCGTAAGTATGTATGTGTGTGGATGTGTGAGTGTGTCTGTGTGTATGTCCGGGGGTGGCAGTGTGTCCGATGAATGTATGTGAGTATGTGTGTATGTATGTGTGTGCATAGATGTATGTCCGTGTGTGTGTGTGTGTGTGTATGTGTGTGAGTGTGTATGTATGTACGTGTGGGTGTGGGGAAGTGTGTGTATGTGCATGTGTGTGCGCGTACATACAGGTGTGTGAGTGAGTGTGTGTGTGTGTATGTATGTGTGAGTGTGTATGTATGTGTGTGTAGGATGCATGTATGTGTATGGGTGTATGTATGCGTGTGTGTATGTATGTATGTGTACGTGCGTGTGTGTGTGTGTATGCGTGTAGGTGTGCGCGTGTGCATGCATGCATGCACGCATGTGCGTATGTGTGTGTGTGTGCATGTGTGTGGGTATATATGTATGTGCGTATATGTGTGTGTGTGTGCGTACATGTGTGTGTGTGTGTATGCATGTGTGTGTATGTAGGTGTGTAGGCGTGTGTGTATAGGTGTATGTATGTAAGTATGTATGGGTGTGTCCGTGTATGTGTGTGTATATATGTGTGTGTATGTAGGTGTGTGGGCGTGTGTATATGTGTGTATGTAGGTGTGTGGGCGTGTGTATATAGGTGTGTGGGCGTGTGTATATAGGTGTATGTGTGTATGTCTGGGTGTGTCCGTGCATGTTTGTGTGTGTGTGTATGCATGTGTATGTAGGTGTGTGTGTACGTGTGTAATGTATGTGTGTATGCGTGTGTATGCGTGCGTGTGTGTATGTAGGTGCGTGTGTATGTGTGTGGGAGTGTAGGTGTGTGTGTGCGTGTGCGTGTGCGTGTTTATGTTGGTGTGTGCGTATGTGAGTGTGAGTGTATGGGTGTTTGTCATGCATGTGTGTGCGCGTGCAGGTGAGTGTGTGTGTAAGTATGTGTGTGTGTATGTTTGTGTGAGTGTGTATGTGTGTATGTCTGTGTGTATGTATGTGCGTATAGGAGTATGTGTGGGTATGTGGTGTGTATGTATATGGGTGTATGTATGTATGTGTGTGTGTGCATGTGTATAAGTATATGTGTGTGTGCGTATGTGTGTATATGTGTATGTGTGTGTGTTTATGTATGTGTGTATGTATGTGTGTAGGCGTGTGTGTGTAGATGTATGTATGTATGGGTGTGTGTCCGTGTGTGTTTGTGTGTGTGTGTAGGTAGATGTGTGTGTCTGAGTGAGGGTATGGCTGTGTAGGTGTGTGTGTGTATGAATGTAAGTGTGTGTGTATACAAGTGTAATGTATGTATGTAGGTGTGTGTGTGTGTGTGTGTACGTGTGTGCGTGTGTATGTGTGTGTGTGTATGCGTGTGAGTGTGAGTGTATGGGTGTATGTCTGTGTGTGTGTATGTCTGAAGTAGGTATGTATGTGTATGTATGTAGTGTGTGTAGGTGTGTGATGTGTGTGTGTGAGTAGGTGTGCGTGTATGTATGTGGGTAGGGATGCATGCGAGTGTGTGGGTATGTATGCATACATACGCACGCGCACATCCGAAGCAAGCCCACACACGAAGCGCGCCCACGCACACAACGCACAAGCAGTACAACGCAAGCCCAAGGGGCGACCAAGCCCCCAGCGAGCGCCAAGGCGCGCGAGCGCAAAAGCCCTCGAACGCCCCGCTACGCGGGAACCGAGGATCCATCAGCCAAAACCGGAAAGCAGAAAAGAGGGGGGGCTGCCTGGATGCAAAAAGGTGTAGTGTGTGTGCATTCAGTGTGAGGGTGTGCATGTGTAGGTATGTATGTATGTATGTGCCTACATGTATGTTTGCATGTGTGTGTGTGAAGTATGTACGTGCGGTGTGTGTGTGTGTGAGTGTGTGTGTATGTATGTGCGTATGTATGTGTGTGTGTTGTGTGTATGTAGTCTGTGTGTGTGTGTGTGTGTGTGTAGTATGTATGTGTGTGCGTATGTATGTATGTGTGTGTGTATGTGCATGTTGGTTTGTATGTTAGTGTGTGTTAGTATGTCTGTAAGTGTGTGTGATTAAATGTGTGAATGGTTTGTATGTTAGTGTGTGTTAGTATGTCTGTAAGTGTGTGTGATTAAATGTGTGAATGTATGTACGTAGATGGGTCTACGTATGTGTGTGTGTGAACAGGCGTGTGGGAGGTAGGTGGGTGGGTGGGTGTGGGAGGTAGGTGGGTGGGTGTGTGCGTGTGGGAGGTAGGTGGGTGGGTGTATGTGGGTGGTGTGTGTGGGTGGTGTGTCCACAAAAAAAAAAAAAAAAAAAAAACGAATCTCAAGAGGAGGGGGCTGTGTTAAGTCCGTGTGGGGTGGTAGTTTGTAGGGTGAAGATGTGGCGTTGCTCCAAGTGGAGCCTGGAAAGTGGGCGACCATGGTGGGGGGCGAGACCAAACACTGAGATGTCATCTAGGGAATGGCCGGCCGAGCGGAAGTGGCGTGCGACGGGAGAAAGAGAGTGTAGGCGAACGTCCCTCAAGTGTTCAGTGAAACGGTCGGACAACCGGCGTCCCGTCTGTCCTACATACAGCATCCCGCATAGGTTGCATTTAATGCAGTAAATAAGGCCAGACGAGGTGCACGTAAAAGAGTGCCTAATGCGTACAGTGTGCAGGTTGGAGCCGGTGACAGCGGTGGTGTTGGTGATGAAGGGGCAAGTGTTGCAACGGGATCTAGAGCAAGGGAATGATCCGTGTGGGGCTGAGGGGGAAGGAGAGAGGGTGCTGTGGACCAGGAGGTCACGCAGATTGCGGGCTCGTTTGAAAGAGGACAGGGGTAGGTTAGGGAAAATGGGGCGGGTGGTGGGATCAAGCTGGAGGCGACGGAAGGCACGTAGTATCTTGCGACGAAGGGGTAGGGTGGAGGGGTGGAAAAGGAAGGGGAAGGGGGTGCGGTTGGGGGGTGGGCGGGGGGAAGGAGACAGGGCGGTGGTAGTGCGGTCGATGCGACGGGCGCGGGTGAGGGCATCAGAGAGGAGTATGGGTGGGTAACCTCGGAGTCTGAACATGCGGGCCAGGTATTGAGATTGGGTCTCGAAATCCTGGTCGCGGCTGCACAAACGTCGGAGGCGGAGGAGGAACTGGGAGTAGGGGATGGCTCGTTTGGTGTGGAAGGGGTGGGAGGAAGAGAAGTTGAGATAGAGGTGGGAATCCGTAGGTTTAAAAAAGGCGGTGGTGGTGAGAGAGCTGGAGGGGTGATCGATGCGGAGAGAGATGTCAAGGAAGTTGACAGAGGTGTTGGAGATGGTGGAGGTGAATTGAAGAGAGGGGTGAAAGTTGGAAAGGAAGAGATGATGAATTGGCAGAGAAGTTCACGGGAAAGGGAGGTGGCACCTACGCAGTCGTCGATATAGCGACCGTATAGTTCGGGGGTCGGCCCAGAGAACTGGGAGAACACTTGGGCCTCAATGTAGCCAAGAAAGAGATTGGCGAAATTGGGGCCCATCCTAGTTCCCATCGCGACCCCGGACACCTGTTGGTACGTTTCCCCGGCGAACGTGAAGAATTGAGGGTGAGGACGAGCTCAGCCAACCGGAGAAGGGTGGGGGTGCTGGGGGTGGGGTCGGGACGACGGTCGAGGAAGTGTTGGAGGGCTAGGAGACCGTCATTGTGGGGAATCACTGTGTACAGGGATTTTACATCTAAAGTGAAGAGGAGGTGTGAGGGGCTGGAAGGGAAGGAAAAGGAATTGAAGAGACGGAGGGGCGTGGTTGGTGTCGTGTATGTGGGATGGGAGGGGGCTGCGACTAAGGGGGACAGGATGCGGTCGAGGTATAGGGAGATGAGTTCAGTGGGGCAATTACAGGCAGAGACTATGGGACGGCCAGGATTAGAGGGTTTATGGATCTTGGGAAGGAAGTAGATGGTGGAGGTGCGGGCGGGGTGTGCGGACGATGAGGTTGGTGGCGGTGAGGGGGAGAGCGGAGGAGGAGATGAGGTCGTGGATGGTGGAGGACACTCGCTGTTGGTAGGAGGAGGAGGTGGGATCGGAGGGGAGGAGGCGATAGAAGAGTGGATTTTGAAGCTGGTTGAGCGCTTCCTCCCTGTATAGGTCCGCGCGCCACACTACCACTGCCCCGCCTTTGTCCGCCGGTTTGATGACAATGTCATCACGACGGCGGAGGTGGCGAAGGGCAATGGATTCGGCCCGAGTGAGGTTGGCTCGGCGGGGTCTTGGTGCAAAGTTGAAAGTTGAAACGGTGGACCAAAGAGCGTTGCAGTCATGTACAAACGAATCTAGGCTACTGAAAAGGCCTGGGGGCGGCGTCCAGATGGATGGACGACGCCCCAGCTCCAAAAGGCAATCCTGATTGTTGTGACGCTGCGGGGACGCGTGGTAGTATGCGCGAAGTTGAGGCGGCGCAGGAACAGGTTGACGTCCGCCCGAGTCTCGAACTCATCACAGTGGCGCGTGAGTGGCGTGAAGCGGAAGCGGAGAACCTTACTGAGGAGGGAGCGCTCAGCGGCGGAGAGGGGGAGGTGGGGGGGGGGGGGTGGTATAGTGACAACAGCGCGAGGAAGCGGGTGGTGGGGGAGGACTAGGGGCAGGCGGAGGGGGTGCAGGGGTGTGAAGGGGAGGGTAGGGGTGGTTGGGTGAAGATGGGTTAGGCGTAGGAAGGTCACGGTGGGGGGTGTGTGGGTCCGTGGAAGGGTGGGGTAGGTGCGAAGGAGGGGGGAACAGTGGGGGAGGATGGGGAAGGGGGTGAGGGGTTGAGGGGTTGAGGAGGAGGTGGAGTTTTTTGTTTTTGTGTGTGTGAGGTGGTTGTAGAGTTGGTGGTTGAGATTAAGAATGAAGCGGAGGATAGGTTGGGTGAAAAGTGGAGGGCAGAGGGCGGAGAGAAGGAGGTAGGCCTGGGGAAGTTGATGGTCGAGGGAGTCAAGGAGGGGGCGGGTGGAGCGGATGGTGGCGCGGAGGAGGGAGCGGGAGGTACGAGCAAGGGTGGGTTCGATGAAGGGGGAGGAATAGGGGGTAGCGTGAAACTTAAAGAGGAACCCGCGGGGTGTGACATGATGGCGGAGGCACCGGCTAAGAAAGGAAAGATGACTCGAGTGGCGGGTTTTCTTAAAAGCAAGCGGGAGAGTTTTATAGCAGGTGCGGAACATTGTGGGGGGGAAGAAGCGAGGTAGCGGCTGAGGAGCGGTGAGGAGGGATTGAAGGTGTTGGACGAACGAGTGCAAGTCAGGCATGATGAGAAGTGGTGGCAAACAGGTAAAGGTGGGTGGTGGCGAAACAGGAAAAAGGAGAGACAACAGGAAAACAACGAAAGAAAGAAAAACGGGTGAAGAAGACGTTTGAAAACAATAGAAAAAAGTTGAAAAAAGTTGAAAAAAGTCAGGAAAGAGATTTGAGAGTCAACGGACAGATTAGGTAATGATTTTCAATCACGGTAATGGTGGTACTCCGGAAGAAGGTTGCGGGTGATCCGTAGGTCAGGAAGAATGGTAACAATAATCCGTAGGTGCAAAAAATCCGGGAGTTGGTATCCAAGGTACAAGGGGTCCGTGTAGGCGCGCAGTGGTATAATTTTAATCCAAACGGGAAACAAAAAAACAACAACAATGGAACAATTACAGTATTATTATTAATAGGCGCTCAGGAAAAGGAAGCAGGGAGGTATGACGTTTCGAGCGGAGCTCTTCGTCGGAAACATAAAGGAGGAAGAGAGAGGAAAGAAAGATCCCAGAGCGGGCAACAGGGAAAGAGAAAAAAGACGACTGGTGTTTACGAGTTGCACATGGTGAAAGGCGGATGTTTACGAAAACAGAGCAAAGTGGGTTTTTAAAGGCAAAAGAGTGGAGACAAGGTTGGTAACGCAACAGATGTGTTGTATGTGTGAGTGTGTGCGTGTGCGTGTGTGTATGTGTGTGTGTGGAGGGAGATGAATGAAAAAACAAAAAATATATATATGTGTGTATTAGTGTGTGCGTCTGTGTGTAGGCGTGTGTGAGGTAGGGCGAGGGCGAGATAATGGTCAGCTTAGCAGACAAAGGTCAGTAGTAAGAAAAAGAAGGAAGGAGGAAGGGAGGGAGGGGAAGGGGTGGGGGCGTATGTAGCGTGCCAGCGTGTGTTGAGTAGTAGTGTGTGTGTGTGTCCAGTGTCGTGGTGGTATAAATGGCGAGTAGATTGAATGTGTGTAAGAGTAATGTATATATTTAAGCATGTGTGTATATGTGTGCGCGTGTGTGTAACGAAAAAGGGGGGGGTTAAGGAAAAAGGACTCCAGCTGAGGGGAAGATGGAAGAGTGGTCCCGCGGAGGCGGGCGTGGGAAAACCCAACGACACGCGACGGTCCAGGAACGGGCGGGAGGTCTTGTCGGTTCCAAGAGCGAGGTGCCTGCGGAGCGTATGCGTACGCGAACCGGCGCAAGCGCGTGCGTGCGCGAGCCTGCGAGTATGTGCGTAAGTAAGTATGATGTGTGTGGATGTGTGAGTGTGTCTGTGTGTATGTCCGGGTGGCAGTGTGTCCGATGAATGTATGTGAGTATGTGTGTATGTATGTGTGTGCATAGATGTATGTCCGTGTGTGTGTGTGTGGGTGTGATGTGTGTGAGTGTGTATGTATGTACGTGTGGGTGTGGGAAGTGTGTGTATGTGCATGTGTGTGCGCGTACATACAGTGTGTGAGTGAGTGTGTGTGTGTGGTATGTATGTGTGAGTGTGTATGTATGTGTGTGTAGGATGCATGTATGTGTAGGTGGTATGTATGCGTGTGTGTATGTATGTATGTGTACGTGCGTGTGTGTGTGTGTATGCATGTAGGTGTGCGCGTGTGCATGCATGCATGCACGCATGTGCGTATGTGTGTGTGTGTGTGCATGTGTGTGGGTATATATGTATGTGCGTATATGTGTGTGTGTGTGCGTACATGTGTGTGTGTGGTATGCATGTGTGTGTATGTAGGTGTGTAGGCGTGTGTGTATAGGTGTATGTATGTAAGTATGTATGGGTGTGTCCGTGTATGATATATATATATTATATATAGATATATATAATATATATATATACATATTATATATATATATATATATATATATACATATATATATATATAGATATATATATATATATATATATATTTATACATATATATACATATATATATATATATATATATATATATATTATATATATTATATATATACATATTTATATATATATATATAATATATAATATATACATATATATATATATATATATATATATATATATATATATATATATATTATATATATACATATATATATATTATATATATATATATATATATATATATATATATAGATATGTATATATATATATATATAAGAATATTCATATCCGAGGACAGTCTCATAAATTGTTTCATGAGTTTTAATAATATTCTTTTATAGTTTTTGTTTTTTATGAATGCCACTACGTACACAGTCTAGATGTGTTTTTCTGTCCAATATCCCATCCGACACCTCAACACTTACTACATCAAAATGTTTCTCTTCGTTTGTCATAATTTCTTAACAATTCCTCTGATCTAATCGTCGGCTCTCACTCTTTTTGTTTCCTTTCATCTTCTCATGTAGCCAATCAAATATCTTTGCTACCTCCACCCGCGTCTCAGCAGCTAATAGAAGCTTTTTCGTTGTAGTTGGTATTATTACAATTATTAAAGTCCCTCACTCGGTCACTTTATCTCTGTCTTTCCTCTCCCCCCTCTCTCTCTTTCTCTCTCTGCTTTTGTTTCTCTCACTTTCTCCATATTTCTCTCGATTATTCTAATTGTATGATGTGAACAATCTTTTCTTTGTACTTTATGCCTTCCTTCTTTAGGACATTTCTTTCATTTTTGGTCTCTTGTCGGTGTGTGTAAACGAGTGTATACTTACGCACGTACGCACACACACACACACACACACATATATATGTGTATATATATGTATAGATAGATAGACTGACAGACAAACAGATATATAGATAGATAGATAGATAGATAGGTAGATAGATAGATAAAGAGATAGATAGATAGATAGATAGATAGATAGATAGATAGATAGATAGATAGATAGATAGATAGATATACACATGTCCATACATGTGTGTGTGCGTGTGTGTGTGTTTGCGCAAATCGGACTATTGCGCCACTGTCGAATAAACGCGTACACGTCTTGTCGTTCATGTGGTGTATCTAAATGTCGACATGTGTGGGAGTGTAATATCATTTATATCTTGTGTATGCGCCCGTACACGTATGCTGTGTTAGAACGACTGGGGTTTGATTACCGCATTGTTGTATCTAGCTAAAATTATCGGTACAAAGTACATGGTTTGTTGAAGCATCTCTATTTTAGTGTTTGCTCGCGCGTGTGTATCTGTGAGTATGTCTGACTTTTTGATGTTTTGCTATGGAACCGTGTTAAATAGGATAGGTCTTGAAATATGGCATCTCTCTTCATGATAATATGTTTCTGTGTCATTAATATACGTATAGGTTAATGCAGTGTAGTGTAATTATGTGATTATGGTCCTCCTTATATTACTATATGTGAGTTCATGTATGAGTAGTTATGTGTACGATATATGTGCGTGCGTAGGCAGACACGTTAGCACACCGGGCGAAATGCGTAGCCGTATTTCGTCTGCCGTTACGTTATGAGTTCAAATTCCGCCGAGGTCGACTTTGCCTTTCATCCTTTCGGTGTCGATAAATTAAGTACCAGTTACGCACTGGGGTCGATGTAATCGACTTAATCCGTTTGTCTGTCCTTGTTTATCCTCTCTGTGTTTAGCCCCTTGTGGGTAGTAAAGAAATAAATATTTCGTGTCTTTACGTAACTGAGGTGGATCTAATCGACTGGTCCCCCTCCCCCAAAATGTCGGACCTTGTGCCTTGAGTAGAAAAGAATATACGTAACTGTGTGACTTTCCTTGTAAGCGAGCGTGCACGTGGGCGTTCTCACACACACACATTTCGGCTGTTAGGTTCCGTATTGATGAAGTTGAGCACAAAAGCCTATTATTATTTCTACTCGAGGCACAAGGTCTTGAAAATTTTGGGAGGAAGGTGGCTAGTCAATTATATCGATCCCAGTGCGTAACTAGTACATATTTCATCGACCCCGAAAGAGTGAAAGCCAAAGTCGACCTCGGCAGAATATGAACTCAGAACATAGCGGCAGACGAAATATCGCAAAGCATTTCACCCGACGTGCTAACGATTTTGCCAGCTCCTCGCCTTACAAAAGACCATTATTAAGAAGCCTATGAGTCGATTGAGTATTTTTAATTCGTATCACTATTACCCCTGATTTTAAGGAAGACTTTTCGATTGTACATCTTTGTTTTTTCTCCTTTGTTTAAAATTATACCGCATACGCATGTATGTAGATATCTGGGTGCTTGTGACTGTGTATATTTACGCACATACGACATGACAAAGAGCTTCAAAAATATAGACATTCAGATAATATATTAAAATAATACTGGTTCTTTTCAATATCAAATTTGTTTAATCGAGCGATCCTTCATGCATTTTCTATCTGCCGAATGAGCAGTATGAAACATATCTCTCCACACACTCACAGAGGAAAGGGCAAACATCGAACGTCCTGATATATTATAGCTGGCAATAATTTTTTGCGGTCGTAGGCGACACTTAAAATCACAGAACAATCGAATGACTAAGCAATCACGATATAATCTCGTTTAAAGTTCAGGATATATGAAAAGTAGTCCAGCAAATCCAACTTTGCTTGTCACCTGGATGTACACCACGGTGACTACAAGTTGTATCGAAAGAAGCCATCACACGGATTCGTATCGGTGACACTAAGTAGTCAGAGATTTTCAGACCCGAGTCACATCACATCTTCAAATCATATGGAGTAAATAATAAATAATAAAACTTTTTTACCTAATTTAGGCCCTGGAACGTAGTGTCCAACACAATCTTCTACAATTCTTCAACTAAATTCTGAAGAGTTTTATAATCTGGATCAATGGTGTGTCTAACTTGATTGCAGCATTGAACAGTATAATGTTCAATGCCTACAATATCGATACCTTTCTTTGTGGAAAATGGATTTACAAAGGAAATATATCTAGAATAAAACAGGACACATATTTCCATGTCTAAGAACATTCGAGAACGGGTCAAAGTCTCGCAGCTTAGGCAGTACAACTGCTTTGTACATCTTCAGCTTGGTGACCAGCCTAATGCCTCACATCTCTCACATTGATTCACGTAGCCGCTGAGTTTTGATGTGTGTACCGACTTCACCGTCAATGTTCACAGATTTAGACAGTGTATTGCTGAGGTATGTGAACTTATCAACAACTTTTAGGTTTTCCCTATCGACGGTGATAATTGGTTCCACATACGGCTTCTATGGACATGTAGGCTACCTCTTTCTTCTGAGTACTGTTGTGAAGCCAATTTTGTTACAAGCAGTGGAAAAGCAGTTCATACTCTGCTACATCTGGGTCACTGTGGTGGCGTTGAGTGCACAGTCGTCTGCGAGCAGCAACTCACACACTGATCACTCTTCCCCACTAGGTTTCGGACTGTAGCATCTGGAGGTTGAAGAGTATTGAACCTAATCATGATGCTGGTTTCGTTGTCATTGAATCTGATCTTGATTCAGCCCTGAATCTGATCCTGGTACTGGTTTCGTCGTCATTGCACCTTGCTGAACAGCATAGGTGTGAGCGAGTAAATTTTTAACACCGTCAGTGAGTGGCAATGCGTCGGAAGAATTTACACGATGGACACTCCCGTCGAAGAAGATGTATGAATGTTCAGCTTTTTTACCGAAAGACCTGCACAAATGATTAGTTTGTAGTGATCAAATATATGTGCTGTGCATTAGCTGTCTCCCTCCCTCAAATTGACGTTGCCTGAACGGGTGCTTGGTGTGCCATGTGACAAGTGTCGAAATGATCGTAGAGCAACGTGAGATGAAGTTTTTGCTCAAGATCATAAAGCACCATCCGGTCTTGGAATTGAAACCACGGTGTTGCAATAGTAATCGTGTATACACACGCACGCACATACACATATAAATACATACATATACGTATACACATTTACCTACATACATATATACATACATATTAATATATACATAAACACACATACGTGCACAGATGTATACATATAAATACATGTTTAAACTTATATATACGTATATACATAGATACATTCGAACACAATTTTTTGTGCGCGTCTATGCGTGTGAATTTGCGTGTTGTATGTATACGTGTGCGTCTTTTCAGCGGTCATAAATAGGCTTCACGTTTCTACGAATGTCTCACTGTCTATTTTCCTGTCACTCCTAATTTCTTTTGCCTAACGAAACTCATCTCTTCCACACCGTTGTCTCATTTCACAAATTTGTCATTTTGCCTCTCATTATGTTTATTTAGGTCTGTATTGTCTGGCTTCTGTACATTTTACAATACACACACACACACCCACACACACACACACACATACAGACATACAAACACATATAAGCACACACAAACACACGTAAACATATATGTAGATATCGCATTAATTGACATTTATGAACTCTGAGAATTCACAGATACACGAATTCATGAATACAGAGAGGTTCCTACACGAGCACACACACAAAAAAGCACATGTTAAATCTCAGGTCCTCTCTCCCTGTCAACATTTATATGTTCCTCTCCCAGTTCAAGCATATTTTGAACCAACTTCCAATAAAATGGCAACATCAAATAAAAACAACAGAAAGAATTATAACTATGAATCGCTAAACTATGAACGGGGATACTTCCACGTATGCACAGTAAACCAACAAATAGAAAATATAAAAGATGCAAAGCTATCAAATATATGCTCAGGTATTTTCACCATACCGGCTTCATATAACACACACATGCAGACACTCATGAATGTGACCATAAAGCAGTTCCGTTTGCTTAATTATTTTTGTTCATGTGGCATTGTTTTCGTGAGAGAGTGTACAGAAATATGTGTATGCGTGTATGGGTGTGTGTGTGACTATAAAAAAAAAAGAGAAACATCGATTAATCCATCCTTCCCATCGGTTCGAATCACACGATCATTCGATTAAAGCTGTTTTAAAGTAATTAACAAGTTACACACACGTACACACACACACACACACGTACACGTACACACACACTCACACACACACACACACACACACACACACACACACACACACACACACACACAAAGATATATATACATATATTTGTCTTAGTAGTTGTAATATATCACAAACATTTCCTCTAACCTAAATTTTGCACATGCCTAAGCCCTGCTTGGTACTAACATTTCGTTATTTTCCTCGAACGGGCGATCTAGTAGCGCAAACCACTCAACGTTGTTTCTGAATAATACATAGAACTACTACTTTATAAGTTTGTTTAGTGTTGCCTCTCTTAGCTACATCTCAGCGAGAAGAGCCACAATGCTTGAAACATTTATGTCTGGGATTTCTAATAGACGGCGACACTCAACGAACCAGTTGATTTTACACCTTTTTACCATAAGAGAGATATTAGTGGTTGGGACATTCGGCTCACGATTGGAAGGTCATGAGTTCAATTCCCAGCGACGCTTTGTGTCCTTAAGGAAGCACTTTATTTCACGTTGCTCCAGTTCACTCAGCTGGCAAAAATGAGTTGTACATATATCGCAATGGGTCAGTCTTGTCACAGTCTGTATCTCTCTGAATCTCCCTGAGAACTGCATTAAGGGTACACGCGTCCGTGGAGTGCTCAAGCACTTGCACATTAATTTCATGAGCAGGCTGTTCCGTTGATCGAATCAGCTGGGACCTTCGCCGTCGTAACCAAAGGAGTGTACTCCTTATATGTATACATTTATAAATACACACACACTCTCTCTCATATATCTATATATATATAATATATATAATATATATATATATATATATAATATATATAATATATATATATATATATATATATATATATATATACATATATATATATATATATATATATATATATGTATGTATGTATGTATGTATGTATGTATGTATGTATGTATGTATGTATGTATGTATGTGTGTGTGTTTGTGTGTGAAGAGTAAGAGAGAGAGTGGATTTGGGACTAGTTATCTCCTCAACATCAGGAACCGGAAAGGTAGACGCTGCGAACTAACAAGGGAGAGAAGTCTCTCATTATGTTCGTGTCGTCGGACAATAACTAGTTGCATATTTCTCAGCTATGGGAACAAACAAACTCAGAAAAAAGGTCGAACTCTTACATAGGTCACGGATGGCTAGTGCACACATACATTAACAAACGCACAATCAATCACACAAGTGTACACACATAACCACACTGACCCATGCACGTGCATGCGTACAATCACAACCCTTCGTTTACTCTCGCTCTTATCTCCTCAAAGCAAAATCATCTCTATATATACATGCAAGCATTGCATACACATTGACATAAGGCCAATTCTCAGACTCAGAGCAGACTTTGAAGCAGAAGGAGAGGTCACTAAATCAGTGAAAAGGATGCGAAAGAACTTTGACTAGCAAATCACCGATTGATTGTTTCACCAGCGCATTAACAATCGATCATTTAGTTAGTTGCTTACATATTCAACAAATTGACTAACAATAAAGAGTGGAATTGAACCTGTGCATGTATTATTAATGGCGTAATGATACTCCTAACACACAATAAGTGTGTGTGTATGCATGCGCGCTTGTATTTTGTTAGATTTTTTTGCCCCCATTCTTTATGCTTTGCAAAATTCAAGTGAACGACTACCAAAGTGCTAAGCTATGTTTTTGTTTAGTACAAAACAGATCTTAATTTTTGAATTTACCTGAAATGGTTGATATATGCATAAATTAAGTTCCGGTAGTAAAACTTGCATACGTGGGTGTGCTTATCAAAATGTAACACAAGTGTATATAGTTTATTACTACTTATGTGTGTTCATGCATATATATTCCATATGTATATATTTTACTCTGTGAGTTCAAATGTCGTCAAGCTCAATTTTCTCTCTCATCTTTTCAGGTTAATAGAATAGGTAATCATTGAGCAATGGGGTCGATTAATTCGACTAATCCCAACCCCACCGAAATTGCTGGCCAATATATGCCAACGTTTGAAACGAATGACGCGACTTAGTTGTATTTTTTTAACTTTACGTTCTGAATTCAGATTCTGCCAAGATCAGCTTTCAATGTTGTATTCAAGGAAATAAGTAATAGTCGATTTAATCCACTAACACTTCCTTTAAAATTTTAATGTTACTTCAGCAGGAGCGGTCCGTCTTGTTTACGAACTTCTCAGGATTGAAATTCGCTGATTGGTTCGACTCTATTGTCTGTGATTTTGATAGATTATGGGGATAACAACTATTTTTCTCAGCTGTCACGGTTGGTCTGCACTGAATTTTGAGTAGTTAGGGCATTTCAACTTTTTACGAAACTTGTATTAATGGCAAGTATCCTAGGGGATAAGATTCAACACAAATTAAGAGCAGTACTCATATGCTTAAGTGCCTGACATCGACGCCTTTTATATGTATGTATGTATGTATGTATGTATGTATGTATGTATGTATGTATGTATGTATGTATGTATGTATGTATGTATGTATGTATGTTTGTATGTCTCGTCTATTTTTTTTAATATAAATCTTCCACTGAGGAGTGAGCCGGTTTCCAACAAATAAACAATCCTCTATCGTTGGGATATATTTAACACAGACAAATTCACATTTGGAACTTGAGTAAAGTCTTGCATATTTTTAGTGTTCCGCTTACAGATTGCACTTGTATGGTACGAATTAGCCGGTCGAATTCTGTTTCTGAAATCGCAGTTTATCCAGATTCTCTTTTAAGCATTTACTAACAAAACCTAGTGCTCCAATAATTATTGGCATGAACATGAATTCATAGTCTGGATATAGAAGCTGGAGGTTTCAAAGCAGTTCTCTATAGCTATCCTTCTTTTCTTTGATTTTCAAAGTATGTATGTATGTATGTATGTATGTATGTATGTATGTATGTATGTATGTATGTATGTATGTATGTATGTATGTAATTCTTTCTATTTTTAATTATATGAATTCATCCTCGGAGGATGTAGCTGGTTTCTTAAAAAGATACAAATCTCTAGAGCTGAAATGTAGATTAACTAAAACAATGTCAAATTTTAAACTTGAGGAAAATCATACATATTTTTACTGTTCCAGTTACAGATTGTACTTGTACTGTGCGAGTTAGTTTGTTGATTCCTTTTTCTGAAAATCGAAGCTTATTCATACTGACACTTAACCATGTACTCAAAAAACCAAGTGCAACAATTATTATCGGTATACATGTAAATTTGTAATTTGGATATAGAAGCTGGGGGTCACGAAGCAGTTGTCTATAGTTATCCTCTTTCTCTTTGATTTCCACGAACAGTACAGCTGACCCCTCTGACGGTTCATACATTTTTTTCCTGTCCCAAGCAACAATAATCTCAAACTGCAATAAATCTAATGCTAGCCCTTATCAGATATTTTGATAGGAACGTTCCACCAGCATTCCTTCTGTTGATGTTGTATACGTATTCAATAACGAGTGGCGGGGTTCTTTATATTTCTTCCTGGACCGTATTTTTCTCGGATGGCATTGTATATTGACTCTGCGACAACTTCGTGTCGTGTCACGTCGGGAGATAGTACCTTAATAACATTTTGGCGAACTGCTACTCACATGTGATATTTTCTACAGAAACACGTCATAATCTGCATTTTCGTCTGCATCTTTGATCTCCATGTGTCTCAGGGTCTCTTTTGTTTGTTAGCTATTTCGTTGCAATCTCCGTTTCTTGGGTTGCAAATGCATAACATTTGTATGATGCGATGTAGCGGTCTCGAGTGCGGAAAACATACTAATGCCTGCTCTTTTGAGGGTATGCTGAGCATGTCACACCCAGGTCTTCTTTGCGGTGTTTTAATCCGGTTGTATGGGAGATCATCAGGAAGAAAAGGCTTCCTGGGGAGTTCGCTTAAACACGTAGGGTTTTGTTTTCTTCATTTTTCAGCAGGAAGTTTGTGTATTCAATTTTGCTGCTGTTGTTTTGCAAGTGGTGTCTGAAAGAGAGTATACGACATTCAAAGGCCGTCTAAGCTGATCTCATGCCTCTACCTCCTTTATTTCTTCTAATGTAGAGCTTGTAGATACCACAATTCCTGAGAAGATTTCCAGTTGATGTCAGAATCTGGTGAGTTTTAACAACTGTGGAGTGGATTTCTTCTACAGAACAGTCAAGTATCCCAAATGCTGGAGTCAGCATTGGTACTGAAATGCATTATAGAATATTGTCTTGTAAGAGGAGATTTCCGACTGCCATATTTTTTTAAGTCTCGCATAAGATTCTCAGGTTGCTCTGTCTTTATTCACAGTATCTTCGTATATGTTTTGTAACATTCTTTGAGTGGGACAGAATAGATACCGAAGATATTGAGGAACAGGTTTGGGGTTTAAGGAACTGAGATTTTCCCTTCAACACTCAAATATGAACATTTCCTTTGGCCAAATTCTATTCCAATGTCTGCTGAAAATATTATTTACTTTATCTGGGGTTTTTTCCATTGTCAACATTTTTAGTATAAATCTTGAGATCATCAACAAAGAAATTATGGGCTACACTAATATCTCTAGCAGTTGAAGTGCCTACCATGTAGAATTTGATTTTTGTGGCATAAAATATACTTTAAGGCTAAAATGAACATAACTTCTAATATTCCCTTTGAAATATTTATAACATTGGAGACGATGCACTTATGTATGTGGCACTATTCAGTTTTATTCAAGATGTCTTGTCAATAGAGAAAGAGCCCGTTTCTAACCTAGACCCAAATCTCCTTCATTGAAATTGTATATATGTATCTATACTTTCAGATTTTTGTATGTTCTGTTTTATGTATGTATTATCATGCATATATATATATATATATATATATATATATATATATATATATATATATATATATATACGCGGGTGAGTCAAAAACTAATGCCATTTTGTTTAGGGCAGGTATAATTATCAATACTGGAACATGTATCATACATCAAAATGAAGCTAGTTCTCTGTGGATCACATCCCTACTTCTCAACATAGTCAGCCTTTCTCTCAATAGCAATGGTCCACCTTCGAATGAGACCATGTATTCTTGCCCCGTAAAATTCTGTTGACTGTTCTTTGAGCCATTTCTGTACTACAGTTTTCACTTCCACGTCACTGGAATAATGTTTGCATCTCAAACCCTCTCTCGTGGCACCGAAGAAATGATGGTCTGAAGGCGCTAAATCTGGTGAGTGTGGAGGTAGTGAAGAAGTGGCTCAAAGAACAGTCAACAGAATTCTACGGAGCACAGATACATGCTCTCATTCGATGGTGGAACATTGCTGTTGAAAGAAATGGTGACTGTGTTGAGAAGAAGGGACGTGATCGATAGAGGACCAGCTTCATTTTGATGTATAATACGTGTTCCTATATTGGTAAGTATACCTATCCTAAATAAAATGGCATTACTTTTTGACTCACCCCCGTTTATATATATATATATATATATATATATCTATATATATATATATATAATATATATATATATGTATATATATATATATGTATATATATATATATATATTATATATATATATATATGTATATATATATATATATATATATATATATCTATATATATATATATATATATATTATATATATATATACATTAAAAGGCTTCCAAATAAAGAAGCGAGTGCTAGATACACAAAAAGGGGATAAATTCATGAAATGGAATGAAAATCAAAAACATTTACCATCTCAGCTAATCCTGTACTGCAGTTTCATCTTTTTTTAGCAAATGAATAGAATTCATCTGCCAAGGCCAGAATCGTCAGCAGGAAGCCTCTGTAATCCGAGCTGTACATATCGTTAGAAGTACATGCAAATCTAACGATCTGTATACCCTAACTTTTCAGACCAGTGCGCAGACGCAAATCATACCCGGCGAACAGAGAGGATGCCGGTAGAAATTTACGAGCAAATTTATCGAGCAATATTTAAACATAGTAAATAGGGTAATAAAATAAATTATTATTACCAGTGGTCCAGCACAAAAGACGAATTAGTCATTAGACTATACGTTATTCATATATAAATACATTAAAAGGCTTCCAAATAAAGAAGCGAGTGCTAGATACACAAAAAGGGGATGAATTCATGAAATGGAATGAAAATCAAAAACATTTACCATCTCAGCTAATCCTGTACTGCAGTTTCATCTTTTTTTTAGCAAATGAATAGAATTCATCTGCCAAGGCCAGAATCGTCAGCAGGAAGCCTTTGTAATCCGAGCTGTACATATCGTTAGAAGTACATGCAAATCTAACGATCTGTATACCCTAACTTTTCAGACCAGTGCGCAGACGCAAATGGTTTTATTTTACCTCTAAATTCGAATAGCTGAAAGAGGTTAGAAGTAGTTATACATGATAAGGTTTGAGCGCTCACAAAATCTTTCACCTTACTTTGTATTTAAATGTATATATCAAACATTTTTGCCTTCAACGTTACTAACCTCATCCATGATTTATAGGATTATAGGTCATATCTATTTTCTATGAAATAGACTTGACTTCTCAGATGTGTTCCAGTTGATAAAATTTTAACATTAAAACCCTTTAATTCAATTACGCTTAGACACTAAATACTTTTAATTCAATTTTAAAATTTTTTCGGCACTGCATACGATTAACAAAAGCGTGTCAATAACGCTTCAAAATGTATATATATATTTATAGGCTATCTATATACAGACACACATACATACGTATATGTATACTAATGTTTGTACACACACAGACACACACACACAGACGCACACACACACATAACGCACACATAGAAAATTTGAATAGAAACGCAACAACGGAACAGACGGAAAATTCACATACAAGACTAGTTCCTCGTCATTTATCTCCGAAAAGTTTTTACAATTCCACGCCTTTACCGATAATATTTTCCACTTTGGTGACATCGGGGGCGAGAAGCTGCTGAGAAAAGTGAACGAACAAGGGTCAGTAACGAAAACAAATACAAGAATGTGAATATACATATATATATATAAATATATATACATGCATACATATTATATATAAATGGCAATGCCTGTCTGTTACCATCTTGGTGCCTCGAACTGCGAAACCAATCTTCACGAAACTTTGCATACATGTTAAACTAACAACCAGTTAATTGGATTTCAATAGAAATCGATAATGGGCCCTAAAAGTAGATAATGACCTCCATATGGCGATTGAGCTATTATATGATAAAATGAGAAGGGTGCAAAATGTGATACGTTGAGGGAAATGTTGTGGCATAACGTAGGTGGCTGGTACAAGGAAAAGGGAGACAGAGAGACAGAGAATGTGAGAGACAGAGAGGAAGAATAAGGATCGGAGAGAGAGAGAGAGAGAGAGAGAGAGAGAGAGAGAGAATGTGTTTTTGGAAGGGAACAGTGAATTTTAATAATTTCTTCTTTAATTTTTACCTAACGCTTTAGCGAATTAATTATCGTATGCTTAGTCAGAACTTTTACAATATGCCAGCTTCCAAATCCTGTTTTCTGCTCAGGCAAAATTGATTAAACTTTAATCCCCAGTATCAGGCAAGTAGGAGAGACAGGGAGAGACAGAAAGACAGGGAATGTGAGAGGCAGACAGAGAGAATGAGAGACAGGGACACAGCGGGAGAGAGAGAGAATGTGTTTACTGAAGGGAACAGCGAATTTTAATACTTTTTAAAAAAAATTTTACCTATCATATGCTTTAGAGAATTATCTACCGTATGCTCAGTCAAAACCTTTACAATATGTCCAACAACAGATATTAAACTAACAAGTATAAAGTAAAGTGTTTTTATATTTGTTTTCAAATCACTGTATTAAGATTTATTGAAATTCTACCAATATAGTGATACAATAACATTATAGATAATATATTTCATTTTCTACCATAGATTAATAGCCCGTCGTTGTCGGGAATTTTAAACAATAGAATGTCTTATATAAAGTTTTGTTTATTCCATGTCAGACCATGCCTTCCTCAACAGATAGGCCTCTTGATCATGACAGATTTGTGCAATATTTCGCTAAAAATATTCCCTGATGATCTTTTTCCTTTAAAATAATTTACATGTTTGCTCGACTATTTCCCATGACTTTATTCATTAAAACTTATTAAAGCTTCAGAAATTCTTACAACTTGGTCGTCGTAATGCTTTGCTATCGTTTGTCTAATAAAAATTCCTCCTCGTAATAATTTTGCTTTCATTTTGTGATAGACAGCTATCATGTATACCATGTCAACTTCCAAAACCTGTTTTCTGTTTAAGTAACCTTGATTAAGTTTTAAACCTCAGTAACAATTTACTGCAATTTTTCTGTAAGAAATAAATAACAAAATCAAATTTAACGTGGAAAAATTATTTTAATATGCCAACTTTGCACATTTTGGCGTAATTTTAAAATTTCACAATGTAATAGCAACAGAGAATACCCTAGAAAAGTAGTCAGACAGTTACACTCCACAGCGAGAGCCGCAAATACGCGGATTTTCTTACAAGAAGTTTTTTTAAAAGGTCATTCCTCTCATCCTTCCAACCATCCACCAATTCAACTTTGATATTACCTTACCATTACAGTCAATCAATTGTAAGATTCAACTGTATTACTTGCCAGTATTTGTAAATCTATCTCACGCCACCGTGTATTTGTAAGTTGTTTTTTTTCATTTAAACTGGAACTGAACAGGGAAAGGGATAGAACATGAAACATTGTAATGGGAACGGGAACTGGTAATAACCTTCCCTTCTCCGGGTATTACCGGGTACATCAGCTAGTATATACATTCATATATATATATATATATATATATATATATATTTGGTTTGCAAAGTTCTCTATGTGAATTTTTGTGTTGAAACAAATTTTGTTGTGTCTAGGGAGAGTCATTTCACCAATATTAATAATTCACATACCAGTGTTATTAATAGTGGCATAATCTACGGGTGTTTGTTGTACATACAATAAGAGCTAAAATAATTCTATATATACTGCACTACTATATCTTACCAGTCTCCTAAAAACATGAAGATGTCGTTTCAATTTTTCTGGATTTCTTTGTTGCCGGATACAACTGCGCAACTGAACCATCGTCATATTCAAGTTTTAGCACAGAGATGTAAATAAATAATGGTAATATCCAGCTACTAGATACTTCTGTGACACTGCTGATGACTAGGTTTACTTTATTCCTGCTGAAGATTGAACACACGCCAAAATGTTGCAAGGAATTTTCACTGCTGTAGCACACTTTCTGGTCTTCATTTGTCATTTATTTTCCAAATCCACTTTCATATGTATTCGGTAACTTCCTGAGTAAATTCCTTAATCTTTCTACATGTAAATGTGTCATGTCTTTAAAACAATGCCTTCTTTGACTGTTTATGAAAGGGTCATTTTTATTTTCTTCTATGACTCCACCAGTCTGGTTCAGCAGTGAAACTATCATAAGAGGGCATAGTCATTATGCTTTGATCAATATGGTAAGTTATTTTATAGTCTGTGTCCATTATAGGATGTGTGGGTAGGAAAATATTTGGTATTCTAGGGTAGCTTAGAATCGAAATATTTGTAGCCCAGTAACAAAGGTCATACCATATTAGGGAACTTGCCCTGAATTTTAACTAATCATATTTCAGCAGTGTACATTCTACTCGACGTTTCCATGATTTTCTCACCAAAATATGGATATAAATATACAGGCGTAGAACAGTCAGAGGCCCGTGAGAAGACAGAATTCTTGGTCGCTTCTCGACCCTGTAATTAAAAGAAATTGTTTGGCCACTATGATCACAGTTTTTCTAGCCACACAGGAAGGTGTAGCTAGGGTTAAGTGTACACGAAGGTGTAGTTAGCCAATACTTAACCCAGCACAGCATGCATACAAGACTCACCCTAATAACCAGTGATACTGCCTCAGGGTAAGCAACCGTTGTAAATATTGTAAGTTTTGTGTAAATATATGATCTAATCAAAAATCTAAAATGGACTTGGTTTTATCTGGGAAGCAGCAGACAGCGAAATACAATTCTAACAACTATTCAACACACATCTACCTAGCCATCAGCATCATAACAGCACCAAGCGCTTCTCTTCTTTCACTAAATTTACCTCACAGGAAAGCAGTTAATGAGGTGTTGCTAATAAAAGGACCACTACCTAGAGTTAGGAATCTGGCAGGCTACACTGAACCAGGTAAGTCTAGAACATTGCAAGGGAAATTATATTAAGAAAATGTGAGAAACTTGACGCTTATACATACATATATACTGTACATTGATGTATACATACATTCACGCATACTTACACGTGCTCGCGCTATCCAGAATATGAATATAATCTTTGAATATAATCTGGGTACAAATAATGGAATATCTAATATAATGAAAAATGCAAAAATTTGTGTAAAATAATTAAAAGTTATAACATTTAGTTTATTGTGATACGAGGGATGCAGCCATTTTTTTTAGATGTGCTTGGTTGACATATAGCTTAAAGAATATGAGTAGGACAAAGTACGTTTCATTGTTTTTTTTTCTTCACGGCGCAGTGCACCTACGTCTTATAAATTAAAAATATTGCATAAAAAAAACATTTAGCCTATACAAGTATATTTATATTGAGCATAGCTTTTGTGTATGAGTGGTTTAAAGGATAAGAATTTGCAAGTCTGTAGCAGTATAAAACGGTGAACCTTGTCTTCCTTTCTATTGAATCTGATGAAATAAATACCAGCATGATAAGACTGTAACAAAGATTTTAATCTATACGGCATCCTAGTGTGGCAGATTCAAAGACAAACGCTGGCAATGTAGAGATGATTAATAAATAAAACACTTTGTAACGCTCAAATGATTTGAACTTGCACTCCGAAATCTTAACCGAGGATTAATTTTGTGGGGTAAAGAGTGGCTACATGAGGAATCGGGGTGAGCAGCTAAGGAGATAATGATGAAAATAAACAAATAAATCTGCTTGGGTTAGATATATAAAATATACATTCATATAAATAGAAAGTAAGATACGACTGCAAGTTTTCGGTCTATGAATATTGAAGCTTAAATATATAGGTATTTATATATCAACAAATATTTATGTCTCCACCGTGGAAACAGAGACCGGATCTACCCAACGATAATATACTGCTACTACGGCTTGCATACTTTTGTAATCTACAACTGCCAATATTATGATGTAATACTGAACCCCCAGAAACAGTTGTCGGACCTGTAATACCATACCTCCCCCACTTTAATTTTCTATGTCTTTGTCCTCTTAGCAAATTTGTCCTGTTAAGATATGAATATTTATATATTTATACATGAATATTCATCGTCTAACAATTTGAAATCTTTGCTTTCTCTCTATTTACATGTGTACATATATATGATGTTCATTTGCATCATTATCTCTCTCTCTCTCTCTATTTATCTATCTGTGTGTATGTGTGTGTGCGCGCGCTAATATATAATATTAAAATATCTTGAGGTATAACTATTGATTTTTCACGCTGGTCCATGACAACGAAGTTTGAATAACCGTAAAATCGAATGAAATTTCAGCTCATGACATGAGAAGTACTTTATTTTAACTAGCACGGTAGAATGAAAGCTAAGTTAACTTATAACCGGATTACAGGATAGGATATGAACGATGAAAATAAATATTAAAGGTATTTTGTTCCCACTCTGCCATTTCTACAAATCCAATCCACTTTATGAAGAAATTATAAAATGCAGGATCAGAAGGAAATATATCTCGAAAGATTGAACAAGTATGCTCAATATTCATTACTTCTGAATCAGAAGCAGAGGCGAAAACTAAATAAAAACAAACTGTGTGTGTATATGTCTATGTGTGTAAGGTATATATAATGGAGTTTGTGATTTTGTTGAGGGGGGAAGGGTTTACTCTGTCTATTTTTTGCATATATTAATATAGAAACAAGAAATGAAAGTGAATCATGCAGTTTGTAAGTTAGCTGGTGATGTGAAAATAATTCAAAAGTCAGCTAAAGATATGGTGGGGAAGAAGGTAAACTAGCGAGATTAAGATAGAGGCAGGGAGAGTCACAGGTGAATTTGGCGGAGGAGAAAATAAGGGGTAAAAATAAAACTGATAAATAATACATACACATTGATTTACGCTGTGTTGTGCATAAAAAGCAAACACACACACACACACGCATGCATATGCACACACATAGATACGCATGTGTGTGTGTGTGTGTGTGTGCATGCGTGCGTGTGTGTAGGGGTTTATATATTTATGAAATAGATATGTAAAATCATATCACGCACCTTTATTAAAAAGTGAATCCTGCGAACGCACACCAACAAAACGGAA
>NC_043001.1:59495082-59502582 GCF_006345805.1 Octopus sinensis
TCGTTGAATGAATTCCTGTGACCTACTAATATGCTAAAAAACCTTTCGGGGGACCGAAAAATGGGGTGGGGTGGGGTGAAGTGGAAGGCTCAGAAATTTTACCTACACCCAACATTTTACAGAAATAAATTTTCCAGATTGTGAATTTGATGGTTCGTTAGTAAATATATATATAGTAGAGAATGTGACATTTATATTGTATATTTATATATATATATATATATATATATATATATATATATATATATATATATATATAATATATATATATATATATATATATATATATTATATATATATAATATACGTACAAACCTTCGATGCCAATTTCTCCAATGTAGATCTCCGAGGTAATCTTCTCCAATGCATATCTTCGATGCAGCCTTGACCGATAGTACCCCTATGAAGGGGTAGGACTAGATCGGAATTAGTTGCTGCCTTTTAGAGGCTTTTGATCCCCCTTTCGCAATCGATGACTGGTAAAATCGATAAACCGATTCCTTATGGGATTTCCCAATCAAATTGACTGCAACCCATTTTCAGCCTAACGTTTACCAATTTCAACGGATTTCGCTCAAATTTCACGTCGGTGTTATTTAGTTTGGTTTGAAACAAAGTGCTTGAATAGCTTAATAATCTAACTTAATCCCGGGCTATGCTACTCGTTACTGATAAAATTAGTTGTTCCTGTATTGATACTCTCACTGCGTTTATCAGCCTGTGTTTATGTATGTTGTTGGTGTAGGTGCACTAGCATATCTGGGAAGGGGTGGTAGGGGCGGTCCACCACGGACGGTACTTTACAACATAGACTATTGTTGTAGGCAATATGTGCTTTCTGTAAGGGCCGGAGGCAGTAAACTGAAGGGGTGGTAAATGGAAGGGCCACACCTGACGGTACACCGGGCAGTACACACTCTAGCTACGTTAGTGCGAAGGTGTAATTATATATATATGCATTCCATCCATTACTTTCCTGCCATCTTTGAATGTGTTACATGACACTATCCATTGTGTTCTTTTTATGGCTGTAGTATGTAATTTGAGAGAATTTATCGGAGGCTTCTACCACACGTAGAATACCCTTCATTGGCTCATTTTGTTCGATTATCATACAGAATAAAAAGATGTTTGCTAGTGCTATTGAAATTATCATAAATTGAACTTTTAAGTGCTGAAACCTATATCGCATTTTAAGACTACCACTCCTAACCACGTTCCACAGCTCTATTCACAATATAAACTCATGTCCCTGCTAACTTACAACTAGTGGACAAGTAGTTATGTTGCAAATTACAGTTGCCGAACGTATCCTATAAACATCGTGTCCGGGGTACACACACACACACACACACACACACATACACACACACACAAACACATCGTTATCAACTGCGTTGCCTTTAATAATAAACGCTAGATTTTTATCACGGGCAATAGAAATGCTCACTTTCACAGGCTGTCATCTACTCATAACTTCCGAGTTGTTATATCTCCTTATAATTACTGATGTTCAAAAAATGAATTGAAGAAAGAATGGTAAAGTTTTGCAGGTATGAAAATACATTTGCTACATTAGCTGCCTACAATATACAAATACACTGAACCGCAAAAGAAACGCGAGAACTATGTGACCGTGAAACATATTTTCATTTCATTATGTCAGAGATAAATTTTGATAAATCTGATAAAGTCAATTTCTTGTATGCCCTTTAAACACAGTGTATGGGTCGTTGTCGTGTCTTATGGTCTGGGGCTGATCCAGCATATCGAGATTATTGGGCGTGACGTGTTCAATTCCGTGTATGCCTTCCCTGAGTGTTCAAAATGGCCATATACCATCGGAACATGGAGTGTATGAGACGGTACACAAAAGCCATTGACACCTGTGCTCACACACTGAGGAAAGCGCCCTCCAGTTCCACAAGAATTGTAGGCCTTGGGACCACCTGGTTCAGCCGTCTCTAGATTTCATCATGCAGGTGTACAATTGGGTTCAAAATCTGGACTGAGAGCCGGCCATAGCGTGTTTCTGATGTTGTGCTGGCGCAAGAAGTCCATCGTGACACTGGCCGTGTGGGAGGGAGCATTGTCCTGCTGGAACACATGGCTATAGTCACGCGCGAAGAAGGGTACGGTGTGAGGTCTTAGCATCTGGTCAACGTAGTACTGCGATGTGATGCCATTCCCTCTGCACCAACATTTTGGAACACATGGAGCTCAATTCTCTGATTCAGGCATATAGCACTCTAAATCAGAATACTTTGGTCATCCCACGCGTATCTCTCCGTGACACATGCGTCTCTGTAGCGTTCACCCCTCCTACGCCATATCCTCATTCTGCCATCCGAGCTGGAAAGGCAGTACCGGCTCCAGTCAGAGAAAACTATCGACCTCCATTGTTAATGCAGTCAATTTCGGTACTGTGTAGCCCACTGTAGTCGTGCATGATGGTGGTAGGTCGTGTGACAGGCCCTCGGGCAGGACGAAGACAACGCAGGTCGTTGGCAGCCAGTCAACGTCGTACCGAGTCGTCGAGGGTGGGTCGCTGTCCAGTGCCAATGGTCTCGCGAGCTGTCACGCTGGCCAGTCTGAAGCGAACACGGTGGTCTTGCTGGTGGATGAAGCGGACCCGCCTGGGCATGGTCAAGGCGCCCTCTGCGGGCACAGTCTGCAGTCTGTTGGGATTGTTGTATCTCTGTTGCAGGCGATAAATGGTGCTGACGTGGACATTGTAAGGTTTCACAACAACCAGGGCACGCTGCCCTCCTTGCAATCGGCCGAGAGCTTGTTCTCTCTGCGCTGATGACAGTCGGGTCATACTTAATGCATCGAAATTGCCAATGCCAGGAACGCGGTTGAAGTTGATTTTATACCCATGATCTCCAAGAGATGCAGTTTTCATGACAATTATTTGCGACTACCATCCACGGCATTCAACGCAGCTGCGTTTTGGCGTCTCGTTTCAGGCAAGTTGAAATGTTATCTGCAATATAGGTCTAAGTCATAAACCAACTTGTCATGGAATATTTACACTTATATCCCCGAAATAAATTTTCAGAATTTACCGTATAAAAATAACATTTGAAAAAATCGCGTTTGTTTTGCGGTTCAGTGTATACTTGGAAACAATATATTTGTCCATTAGTTTTATGCATGAAGAAATGTTTGCAATAAATAGGTATTAATGTGCGAGTTTGTAATCAATATCTAAAAACTAGTAGTAGTAGTAGTATAGTAGTAGTAGTAGTAGTATAGTAGTAGTAGTAGTTGTTGTTGTTATTGTTGTTATTGTTGTTTTCTTGGTTGCAGTTGTTGTTGTTGCAGTAATGATGGATAGAAGTAGTTATCAAACTTTTATGTTTTCGACAAATATTTCCGATCGTAGCTTCTTTGCTTTTCTACTCATTTCTCCCTCTCTCCATCCATTCAATGTGATAAATTTTAATGTTGCTATCAAATTAAGAGAACCTCGGCTAAATTAAAATAAACTGAAGAAATAAAAAGAAGAAAAGACGCGACATATAAACGAAACCAATTACTGCTAATTACTCATTAAAGCTATTAGCATTGGTAATGTTAGTTTCTTGAAGTACATAGTCTTTGATGCATTATTACAGGCTCTTTATCAGACTCTTCGTATACAAAGAGAAAATGATGACTGAGCGAATGACGTATCAGTAGACCAGCCGATAGGTCGATTGATGAACACTGCTGAACGACAGTGTGGGTTATCTAAGGCCAGACATGTGCATCGGGGGCAGCAATGTTGCCTTTTCTGACGTAGCCAAACATGAGAGTGTTTAGTGCGTGATGTAGAACACATATATCATATATCATATATTAGGTTGCCGAGAAATTATATTGATGGTTACTGATGGTAGTTAAATAGGGTAGAAAATATGAAAGTTACTTGCAGGAAGCGAAAGATCTACGTTTGAACTTGGCAGACTCTATAACAAAGCCGCAATGAGACTGTTATTTGAAAATTATGACACACATTGGTGAGTTTCCATAGATTAAGGCAGATCTAAACCATAGATAAACATTAGAGTTTCCCTCCGAAATTCGACATTATCAATCTCAATATAGTCAAAGTCGATTTCAAATATATCATCGTCATCCTCAATTTGGTTATCGTCATTCGCAGTCATTTTGTCCTCTGCCATCATTTCGACCTCGTCAATTTAAATGTTGCCACTGCAATACGGAACGAATATTGATGACAGTAAAGTTATATAGCAGAATTGTTAAAAAAACATAAATACTGAAAAAATTTAATTGAGTACTTTATACAAGAGCAATTGTTGACCCTCTATTATCATAAATATACACACATATAGTATATTAGATGTAAACTACATCATATATATATATATATATATACACACACACAACAGAACAAAGACGAAAATGAATAATATCAATTTAATCATTTATTCATTATTCCTATTTATTAACTCAATTATTCCTAAAAGAATACAATGCAATGATCTTCAGTATTCAAAGACAGCTTGGTGTCTATAAATTTAGGTAATTACGTAAATCACATATCCATGCTCATGTCTACTGCAATATCATGGTACACTGCAAGATGAATGATCAAGTAGACTGTCTATCTCTTTCTCCCCAATAATGCGAGCTAAACTGATAATTGTCCTACGATATAAGCACTGATGAGTAAAAACCTTGTACGGGGAAAGTATTACAAAACCAGCGACTTTGTTTAGGCCCAAAT
Source organism: Octopus sinensis (assembly GCF_006345805.1). Classification (NCBI taxonomy): domain Eukaryota; kingdom Metazoa; phylum Mollusca; class Cephalopoda; order Octopoda; family Octopodidae; genus Octopus; species Octopus sinensis. The sequence continues at coordinate 59,499,821 of NC_043001.1, forward strand.
GTCCTGGTGATTTTGTCTAACAAGACAAATTGTCGAAACAGCAGTGTTGAAATATGTCGAAGCACCAGTGTACCAGATTCTTGTGCACCAATATGCCGAGTGTGTTGAACACACTGTCGTCGTAAAAGAGGGAACTCATTCTTCTGTGGTGAACGTCAACGTCCAACATATTTGCTTTTGAACCTGTCTGGATGTATCAAATATGCAAATAAATGTTATATTGCTTTTAGTATAACATTTAGCTAATGGACTTGAGCCATCTCCCGCAACAAAAACCTCCACCAGACAACTTCAGTTTTTAGCAGTGACCAGGTGACCATTCTGCTGCAAGCATTCGGCTAGGGCATCTTCCTTTTCTCTCTACAGTCATGGAGACCTTATAACTTGTCATGGGTACTACATTCCCTCCTGACTAAAACGATAATAAAAATAACAAATAGAAAGGATATTTTCATTAGTAAATTTTTATCAACAGAAGTATTTATGGTAAAATTCTCTCTAGATTCCTTACTTCATTTTATATGAGTGAAGTTAGCTCTATACAACCAAACGGCCGGCATGCTAGGGGTACCCCAAAACAAAAGAATTCTTTAAGCCCTACGTTACGTTCTGAAATGGAGAAAGACACATTGAGTAATCTGTTGATGAAAATACACTGCTAACACAAACGTACACTCACGCGCACGCTCGCGCGCGCGTATACCATCAACAACAATTTAAAGAAGGTTGCTGATAATTTGGACTGTGAAACTGTGTTTGAATTGCACATTTATATAAGTTAGTTTGTAAAGCCTTGCGTTTGACTGCAGCGTACACAAGTAAAAAAGATAATGTGGGCTATCCTAAGAAAGGTGGATTACGTTATTGGTGGCAAAGATTGTCCCTTCTCGAACCATGCCTGGGTCATAAGGGCCGGTTTCCTGGTTTCCTTGGCGTAAAGATTCCCCACCTGGACAGGACGTCGGTCTGTCGCAGGTGAGCTGCAAGATGCAGAAGGAAAGAGTGAGAAAAAGTTGTGGCGAAAGGGTCAGGAGACAGAAGTTGGCCATTACCTTCTGCCGGAGACGCGTGGGGCTTAGATGCTTCGCTCATAAACACACACATCGCCCGATCTGAGATTCGAACCCGCGTTCCCTCGACCGCGAGTCCGCTGCTCTAGCCACTAAGCCATGTGCCTCAGCGCTGGTAAAGTAGGTGATACAATATTTAATATATTCATCCAATAATTTCATTCATTAAAATTACGCCGGTAGTAAGGTCAAAATATAGTTGAGTGCGGAATTCTTATAATTTTTATCATGTTTTGTTGCTGCAATCAATAGGCTCCAGCCGTACTGGAGTACCGCCATGAAAAATTCCAGTTGTAAGAATCGATCACAGTGATTATATACACATATATATGGTGACACCACGTGATATATGTATGTATATATATATATATATATATATATATATTATATATAATATATATATATATATCACCGTGATCACCGTGACCGACCAGGCTATCAGATGTTGCTACACATCGGTGGTCACAATGCGCTTCGCATTGTTTTAGCCTTCAAATGACACCACCCCGCTGGCTAAGCGAGCAGGCCAATATATATATATATATATATATATATATATATATATATATATATATAGTAAAAACAAACCTTCGATGCAAGTATATCGTGACACGACGTGTCCTTTCTTGATCAATTGCAGTCCATCAACCGGTAGCGATTTTGGACTCCCTTTACCTCTCTGTTCATTCGGATATTCCACCAGCCTGAAGAGTCAGACTCTGAAACTTGAAATAGCATGGAATCCGAATCAAACAGTTTTCAATAATATATATAAATTTAATATTTGGGACTAATGTGTATATGTTGATTAGTAAGTTGAAGTGTTGAGTAGAGCAATGGCATATTTCGGGCTACCTGGTGTCATTTACAGTCGGGGTATATTTCCGTGTATATTAAAATATATGTACGTATGTAGGTGCGTACGTATACATATATATGTGTGTGTGTGGATATAGATATTTGTATCTATATGTGTATACGTACGTGAGTGTATCTTTGCATGTGTGTAAATATAGGTGTAGGTGTGTATCGTTCACCTTCAGTGATATAGATGTACGAGGGACGTTCAATAAGTAATGCCTCTGACCCACTTGCAGTTGGTTGATTTAGCTGAAATTTTGCATGTGCAATCATTTATATCTCTATAGAGTAAGTGGCAAATTACAGCTCTGAATTAATTGTGGTTTCTTATTTACAGGTGTTTGAACCGAATCAAGTGTGAAATGGAGCCTGTTGAGTGTCGAGCAGTGATCCGGTTTTTGTATTTGAAAGGACGCACACCACGGGAGACTTTTGATGAAATGAAAGTAACTTATGGTGATGATGCCCCATCATATGACCTTGTAAAACGCTGGCATCGTGAATTCAAACATGGTCGGAACTCTGTGGAAACAGCTCCCAGATCTGGTCGCCCCCTTCTGCCATTGATGAGGCATCTGTCCGTCAAGTTGAGACTGCCATTTTGGAAGATCGACGCATAATTATTCGCCAAATAGCCCATGAGGTCAAGATTAGTACCGGGTCAGTGGAAACTATCATTCATGACCATTTGCATATGCAAAAGGTGTCTGCCAGATGGATTCCCAGGTTGCTCACGCCTTTCCAGAAGGCTAGTATATATATATACTAGCCTAAGGTAAGCCGCTCTACGCGCGGTTAAGAGTGTAGTTGTTACTTTCTGTTTTTTATCAC
>NC_043001.1:59510082-59527582 GCF_006345805.1 Octopus sinensis
TTCCATTGTTTATTGAAACATAGTGTATCTACTAAGAGATCTTTTACTTGTTTTTAGTCAACAAATCGGCCCTAGAACTTATTCTTTGAAGCCTAGTACTTATTGTGTCGGTCTTATTTTCCCGAATCGCTAAGTTACGGGGACGTAAACACACTAACGCCGATTGTCAAGCGGTGATGGTGGGGGACAAAGAGAGACACAAAGACACACACGCACGTACACACACACATAGTTACAAACAGAAGCACACACAACCACACACGCACATATACGACGGGCCTCTTTCAGTTTCCTCTAATAAAGAATTTCACAAGTCTTTCGTCGACACAAGCCTATAGTAGAAGACACTTGCCCAAGGTGCCTCGCAGTGGGACTGAACACGGAGAATGTGGTTGAGTAAGAAGTTTCTTACTATGCATCCACCCCTGTGATTTAAAACTTCCTAGGTTGCTATCTGTAGCAGAACATGTAATGATGACGCACCTTGATACTGCAAGTAGATGTGAATAGTTAACTGAACGCCGGTGGAATGCTGATAGTAAATTGCCATGAAAACGACTGAGTAACCCTCTAGTGTTGTCAAGTAGGAATTTCTATAAATTATATCACATGGCTTTACCACTGTAATTCATTCTCATCATTTTTTAGATTTAAAATACGATTTTTCTTCTTTGACGTATTTAATTTTTATTTTACAAATTCCTCGTCTAGAAATCATCAGCCCTCTCCTCCCTACCTCCTCTCCTCCTCATTCTCCTCCACATTTTCCTCCTTCTCCTTCTCCTCCGCTTCTTTCTCCTTCTCCTCCTCTTCTTTCTCCTCATCATCTTAAACAACTGCCACCACCACCACCACAACAACAACAAAAACAACCACTACTACTAAAAAGAATTATTATTACTATGATTACGAGGAAATTTTCAAAATCAATAAATCTCGCTCATTGTTATTCCTTGAATTGACAATATACATGCATGCATACATACACACATTTCTACCTCCTCGTGTATTCTTTTATTCTTTTACTTGTTTCAGTCATTTGACTGCTGCCATCCTGGAGCACTGCCTTAAAGTGTTTCAGTAAAAAAAATCAGCCCAGGACTTACTCTTTGCAAGTCTACTACTTCTATCGGTCTCTTTTGCCTTACCGCTACCTTACTGGGACGCAAGCGCACCAGCATCCGTTGTCAAGCGATGGCAGGAGGAAAAAGACAGACACACACATAGATACACACGCGCGTGCGCACACACAGACATACACACATACACATATATATATACGACGCGCTTCTTTCATTTTCCGTCTACCAAATCCACTCACAAGGCTTTGGTCGGCCCTGATTATAATAGATGATACCTGCCCAATGTGCTACGCAGTGAAACTGAATCCTGAGCGATGTCGTCGGGAACAGAGCTTCTTACATACACACACATACACACACAGCTGTAAATATATATATATATATATATATATATATATATATATATATATATATATATATATATATATTATGTGAAATAGAAAGATGAATAATCTTGTAGCAGATTAATCAAAAGTTTAACCGATACCTTGGTAGCAAAAATCACAGCAGAAGACAGCACGGTTGGAGGTACAACCATATGGTGTTGCAACCGTGCGTTGGTGCGGATAATTGAAATTAAAATATTATTGGTGAATTGAAGAAATGGAGCTGAACGAAGATTGAACAGAAATCGTTTTATTTCATTCTACACGTGTTTCGAAAGGCACAATTTACCAAAATCCGATTGAATAATGAGACCATATTGTGTCTTTCTCTTCAGGAAGAAATAGGAAATCCGTTGGAAAAAACAAAAACAGAACAGAGGCGGAGCAAAACAAATCGAACTAGGCTCCTAAGAGCCCATGGCAAAACTGTTTATCAGTGTATGTTGAGAACCGGTGGTTGAAGATTTTAACGGGTCAGGCAGCGGTCATTCATGTGGATGAGGGTGTGTAGATGTTCTTTGTGACCGAGAATAAAGTTCTGACTATTTAAGGAATATTGGATGTTTTATAAGGGGCGAGAAAAAGTCTACTTAGAGACATGTGTGTGTTTACTGTTCTATATATGTGTGTGCTGGCGCAGGTTGGCAAGACCTCCATCAAGGGGTAGAAAACATTTTTTGTGTACGTGTGTGCGTTTGATCGCTCGGCTGTCAGTGGTTAAGCCGCTCTACACAATGGCTACTGCAGTAAGAACCGTTGGGTGGCAGAAAAAAATATATTATGTTTTATGTGTGCGTGTGTTCTTCTGAACCTGCTTTGTCAAGGAAACCCCCGGTCGTCAAAAAACAAAGTCCCGTTTATCTTACAGGAGTAATTCCCCTTGCAGTGGTTAATCGTAATTATCTTAAAGGCTATTTCAGAAATTGTTACCAAGGGCTATGGGTGCAGGTATTATTTATAAACGCTATTTAAAAGCCAGATAAGTGTAACGCCGCCAATGGGGGCATCGAAAAGCTGACTGTAAAAGTCCGTTTACCATCCGGCCTCTGGCGAACAAAATATGGAAGAGTTCGGAGACACAAAGGTTGCACTTCCTTCTGCCCCTATCAAATGGGAGGGCCACCGACAAAATTGACCATTCCAGCCTGTAGCTTGAGTTCGTATCTTTCAATCGCCATATTAGCTTGCTGAGTCCCGTGGTCTGGCGCTTGTTCATGTCCCGAAAAGTTGCGTAATGATTGGAGATTCGCAAAGCCAATCTTGACGATGAAGCCCCTACATAAGTGTAGACATCTGAGTCCGTGTAAACCTTGCATTGGTAGACGGCGTTTTTGATCTTGGAGTTCGCCGACGTGAATCTTATTCTGCTAGGATTAGTTTCTGAAATTAGAACTGCGTTCCTGTCACTATATTTGTTACGAGAACTGCAGCCGCTTACTACTTTATTTTCCACTACGTCACTATTAACTATCGGAATAACCCCTGATTCTCCACTATCTATCAGAGTGCTGTCATTGCTAGTGCCCGTGGAGCTGCTATTGCGGGAAATGATGCTGGGGTTGCTATTGGGGCTCTCTAACCTACTCCCATTGTTACCGTCAACCACAACACCCCTATTTATAACTATACTCCTAGTGTGTACTCCCTGGCTGGAGCTGAGATTATGTGTCACTGTACTGGCTCTCATATCATTATTACTACTATAATTATACCTACTGATCATTAAACCGGGAGCGGAAGAGGCTGTGCCTCCGGAAAAAGGTGATAAGGTCTTAGTAAGTAGCCTATTATTATGGGAGGCGATTATCTGGGCGAGGTTTTTAGTGTTGGAGAAAGCTATCCTAACTTTATGCGAGTTAACCGTGGAGTAATATTTGGAATTTCTGGGGAAGTTATTAGCGATGGCTTGTCTAAACATGAGGGGGAGGTTAGTTCTAATCTGCTTACCAAAGGGAATTACAAACCATATATGCTTATTCCTATCTGTGTGATGGGTCGGGACGCCAGCTCTCGCATTCGGGTGGGTGATTCTCGGATGAATAACGGGTTTTGGGTTAGTGTGAGATCTCCCGGACCGATAATTATCCTTGTTCGCTAAATTAAATGCGGGAGCGACTGCCCCGGCATCCGCCGCGCTCCCGTCCCTACTTAAATTGTTTATGTTATTATAGACAGCCCTATCCTGATGACCGAATGATGGCATCGGAAGGGCCGGATCAATATAAATTACCTTCTGCCTATAACCGGCCTTGGATAGTGCGGCGTTATAAAATTCCGCTTTCTGCATAAAAATATCGGCACTGGCGGACAAGCCAGACAATCTTAGAGAGATGTTTTTAACCAAATTGTCTGTTACGGTTTTGGCATGATTTGAGAAGACACTGACATACTTCAAATTAGTGGAAGGCTTATGGTAAGGGCAGTATGAGTCGCTATTAAGGTTAAGTGTAACGTCTAGGAAATTGGCCTTGGTGAGTTCATTATCAAAAACTATACTCATGCCCATTCTATTAAAAAACCTAGCTAACCTGCTCTTAGTTTTCTGCACTATTCTGTTCGTGGTGTTTTGCAGGTAAAACAGACAATCGTCACGATACAGGCCGCCCGCGAACTCCGGGAATTGGTCGGACAATTCGTAGAGAATATATATTCCGACCAAATCGGCTATCTGTGCACTATCCGAACTACCCATAGGCACATCAAATTCATTGGGAGTATCTTTACGGATCCACAACTTATTATCAAACTTAATAAACGATTTCCTGGCAACTAAAATGATATCTATCTCTTCTCTGGTGAGGCCAGCCTTGTGTGAGCATGCCAAAGGGCCTTATTTAGCACACTAGGTTAATCGAGGGGTAGAAGCTGGCGATATCAAACTGAATGAACCTAGTACGGTTCTTATTAGGGATGGAAGAGAACCACTTCACTACCTGCGAGGAGTTGGTCCAGAGGCTGAGCTTCAGCTTGTTTACTAACTAGGGATATATTTATCTAAAATGTACTTACTGATTATCCCGATATCAGAGCTAGCAGGGCATATGAGTCTTAGCGCTGGGTTGGTGTGGAAGTTCGGTTTATGGTCCTTCACTATAAATCTGGGTTGCTTAGGGCTAAGCGGCTGAGTTCTCATTTGAATTCGGTGTTTAAATATTATTTCCTTAATTTCCAAGTTTACCTTCCTCAGGGTACTCCAATTGGTTTTTCTATAATTTTTCTTGATCTCTTTACCGAGTAAATCTAGGTACTGCTTAATGGGTAGCTTGTATGTGTTCCTGGTCTTGTCGGACTGGACCAGGACTCCGTCCGTTCTATTAATGTCCTTGGTAATTTTATCTAGGTATCTGAGGTGGGCATTTCTCCTGGGTGACTTCCTGAACTTAATCTTTCTAACTATGTCCCACAAGTCGTCCTCAAACTTCTTCAGTCTTGGGTTAGGTGGCGGCGTATCCAATGTTTTAAAAAGCCGGCCGTATTCGGACGATGCTGTTGTCCGGTTCGATTTTAGATCTTCGTTCTCGTGGAAGAAAACGAGCCATCTTATCCGGTTTATGAATGCGTTGGTTTTACAAACCAACTCCTTAAGGAAGGCGTCCTTCGGTGGTATAGGAATATCCTTAAGGGACGCATCAATCTCGAACAACTCCATTATTGGTATCGGTTAAAGTAGCAGTTTCTTGACGAAGCGGTATGTATTATGTGAAATAGAAAGATGAATAATCTTGTAGCAGATTAATCAAAAGTTTAACCGATACCTTGGTAGCAAAATCACAGCAGAAGACAGCACGGTTGGAGGTACAACCATATGGTGTTGCAACCGTGCGTTGGTGCGGATAATTGAAATTAAAATATTATTGGTGAATTGAAGAAATGGAGCTGAACGAAGATTGAACAGAAATCGTTTTATTTCATTCTACACGTGTTTCGAAAGGCACAATTTACCAAAATCCGATTGAATAATGAGACCATATTGTGTCTTTCTCTTCAGGAAGAAATAGGAAATCCGTTGGAAAAAACAATTAGTCAACCCGTCTCTTTTGCCGAACCGTTAGATTACGAATACGTAAACAGATGAGTACTGGTTGTCAAGCCGTGTTGGGGGAGAAACACAGACGCGCACGCACACATACACACACATACCGCGGGCTTCTTTCAGATTCCGACTATCAATCTACTTTCAAGACCCTGGTCTGCCAGAAACACTTGCCCATGATGCCACGCAGTGAGACTGAACCCGGAACTATGTGATTGGGAAGCAAACCTCTTACTTCACATCCACACTTACGTTTACGTACATTTATATGTGCATTTACTTACATAGATGCATTTATCTATATACATACACACGCACACGCATAGAATATGAAGGCTGTCGTTCACTGTTCTAAATGAATAGGGACGCTGAGTAAGTGCTATAGTTGGTCGACCGTCACGTTCGAAGATCACAGATAAGGCTAGATCTAGGGATCCGTACTAAGGCCCCGTTATGTCAGGTATATATTATATTACAGGAAAGATAAAACCAAGAACGAGTATCTCAAATAATTTAGAATGATATAATTAGGGTAAAGTTAATTTGAATTCTTACAGCCGTTTAGGGTGTGGTGTTACCCTAGCACTACAACCAGAATTAACCAAGATACAAACATTGCCGCTTCCTATGCAGGCCGAAACGTATCAGGAGAATATTGATACTAATAGCACCACCACTAATGACACTGTATACTAATATTATTAATACTATTATTCCATCATTTATACTAATAGCTATAATAATAATAATAATAATAATAATAATAATAATAATAAATGCCCTGATGCAGTACCAGGCAGTGGCTCTCATGGCTTCTGATCTTAACTGATTGGAAGTGTTATCATGTACATTGTTTTGTCTTGGTATAAAAGATGGGCTACAGCAAATATTCTGCTCAATACCACAGATTTGCTTGTCAGTTGTTTGACCTTAACCAGTTGAGCATGTCCCTTAGTGGCTGACGATATGTGCATCTCTGATCACGAGCAGAAGTAGTGGGGGAGCATCATAGCCATGTGTTGAGAGGGATTCTTTGGGGTTTGAATAGTTCACCTCTGGAAACATGGGTGGTTTTTTCAACATCCTTAAACAACCCTTATTCAGGACCGTTTGAGCGGGATGGGCTACTCAACCTGAAGAAAATTCTAACTGGGCCCCACCTGCAAGGTCATGTGCTGTTTATCTTGATATGAGATCACCATGTCGCGCACATATGGTTGTGATGCATGTGCCTGTGTACCTTTATCAGACGGGTAGTCATGATGGTATATTGGGCTTCGTATATTTTACCCCAGTGTCACTTTGATGGCATGAACTGCTCTCTTACTCAGTAATAATAATAATAATAATAATAATAATAATAATAATAATAATAATAATTAAAATAATAATAATAATAATAATAATAATAATAATTATGATGATGATGATAATAATAATAATAATAATAAATAATATAATAATAATAATACTAAATAATAATAATAATAATAATAATAATAATAATTGCTACCTAACTCAGATACCAGGAAACCCAAAAATGGCAGAAATTCAAAAGATAGTGCTCATGGGAACTGCTCATATCCTACGCAAAATACTCTCTATGTAATCTCAAGGTTTAAAACAAACTTTTTTTTAAAAAATTATTTATTAGACATTCACTAGTACAACACAACCCCTCCCCAAATATATGGCACACTAGGCAAAACAACAACGTGAACTTCTAACCTGTTGTCTCTTGAGGTCTCTGGGTGAGGCTTGGAGCCAACTTGTACAAACATAAAGCAAAAGTCAAACATAGAATAATAATTAATAATAATAATAATAATAATAATAATAATAATAATAATAATAATAATAATAATAATAATAATAATAATAACAATAACAATGATAATACGAGCCAATCCCCTAAGAGCACCTTTAATATCAATTTCTCATAAATAGTACTGCATCTTCCCTTTCCATTAATAAGCTCCGTATGGCAGATAGCTGCAACTGCCGATCCGCGACTGAATGCCCATTGTAAGCCCACTACATTGTAACCCACTGTAGAAGGTTTAACGTAGTATACGAATGCATGGTCCACAACATATTGCATGATTCTACTAACTACTATATTGGATCTATAATTACTTTTTAGCATAGATATTCGGCGCATATAACCTCATTTCAGTTTGACGAGCATAGTAAATCTACGTCCCTAGCCAAACATATCCATCATCTAAAAAATAGAAAGGTACCATGTAGGATATCATGGGCCATAATAGATTCCGGGGTCCCATACCAATTACTAAATAAACAACACGACGCTTTTTCTACATGTTGTCATAGGTGTTATCCAAATCCAAACAAAATCAACACGCATAACACATTCATCCATGGTCGTTAAAATGTATATATATATATATATATGTATGTATGTATATGTGCAAATATATGTATGTATATGTGCATACATATGTATGTATATATGCACGCTTATGTATGTGTATATGTGTGTGTGTATGTGTGTATGTGTGTATGTGTATATATGTATAGCTGTGTATGTACGTACGTATGTACGTATATATGTGTATACGTTTTCTTCTTTTTCCTCTACCTCTCTATCAACATAAGTATGTTAGAAGCGAACTAGTTTCAAATCAATAGCTTTTAGTTTTTGTAGTTTTGAGCTTATATTTTTCTTAGTTTTAATTTTAAGTTACAATTTTTGATTTTTAATTTTAATTTTAATTTTAATTTTATTTCTATATCCTTTATCTAGTTAACAGCTATTAAGCTTGAAATATAATTTTAAATCTCCGTACAAACCACTATACTATTGTCCTTTGCAACCTTACCTAGATTGGCCTTTCACCCCACTACACTTTACCGTTTGACCTCTCACCCCGATTCATTACTGACATATTTCTATCATTACCTTTACTTTTATTTTATTTCTATTTTCACTCTTATTCTACCCTTTTACCCCTATATTATTAATAATTTTAATCCAATCTCTTCCCCCTTCTCTCTCTCTCACACACACACAAAACCCACTTATCTCTATCTTACTTTCTCGCACTATATATACCTTTACAATATAAATATATCATTCAAAATACTGCCAAAAAACCGCCTGGATTTACCTAGGATTTTAACTGAGAACCTGTACCTTCATGGAAGTACATACCAGCATGTATATCCTCTGGAAAAAGATGAGTTGGGAATTTTATTCTCCTGCTTATATTCTTCTAACAACCTTTATTCTTTATTCTTCTATTTACTTCTTTATTCTTTCAATTTATTCCATATAAACTGTGAATTTTATTCCGGGTAAAATGTCTAAAATATTCATATCTTGTCTCTGATGACGGAATATCCAGTGCGTGGACATACTAACCTACCGCTTGGGTTATTCCAGAAACGGCTGTAGGACTTAAAATTCACCTTACCCAAATTCAATTATTCTAAATTGCTTGAGATACTCGTTCTGCCTTGATTTTGATCTTTCCTCTTTATAATACATATATATTTATAAATATACATTATGTAGGCATAATTATTATTAAAGGCGCTGAAGGTACAGCACCTATATGCTAGAAGTATACACAAAATGATTCTGAACCACTTCGAATTGCACTCCATTTATACAGGTTGGAAGCGAGAAAAGTCGACAACAAAAGATTTAGTAAAAATATGGTTAACTCTAGATTGATGAATTTCTTGTTTAGTAATAATAATAACTTTACCTTCATCAGTAGGGTATACCGCGCTTTCATAAATGAAAATAGATATATACATCCATACAAATGCACGCACATATATATGAATATATATGTATATTTACACATATATACGAACAATCTTGTTGTACAACTCAACCACGTGCGTATTTGGTCAGAAAAATACAGCAGTAAAAATAATGACCAGGGATGAACAAATATACGCGTATATATAATTATGGATAACATCACTAAAAAGTTTATGACTTTATGAGTGGCGAGCATATAAAAGAAACCGTTATAGGTAAAATAAGTATATAATTATGATTCAGGGCACTGAAGATACAGCGCCTATATCTAGAGGTAGACGCGAAATAACTCTAAACCACTTCAAACTTCACTTCAATCACACAAAAGTGAGGAAAATGCACAACAAAAGATTTGGTTACAAATAATATGGTTAACCCTTGAAAGATCAATTTCTCACTTTCAGCCTGTGTAAATGGAGTGCAATTTGAAGTGGTTTAGAGTCATTTGGCTCTATTTTTAGCATATAGGCGCTGTACCTTTAGTGCCCTAAATTGTAATATATCTACATAATTATATATCTATACTGATGTTATCCTCAATATATATATATGTGTGTATATATTATATATATATTATATATATATATATAATATATATATGAAAAAACAAGTCAAAATAGAAAATGCTAAAATAATTTTATAAGAACATTTCAGTACCGGGTTTCGTCATTTTGAGACCTTTTCAACTGTAACGATAAATAATTAAATTTAGAAAAATTAAAGAAAAAATTTTTTAAAGGAATATTTGTATAGTGTTCATATATAAGTGGCATTCTGCCTTTCTCTGTCTCCCTTTTTTGCACTTGGGTGTTCGAGGCCGTTGTGAATTCTTGGTAGGGTAGAAGAAGAAGAAGGTTGTTGAGGAGAAGGGGTGGAAAAATTGGGAGTGCCTTGATGGTCGTAATTTTGAATGGTCAGTGGCGGCTAGCAGTTGCAGTTCAATTCAGGAGAATATTTCTATTGAAAGGTTTGTTTATGGAATTTGCGTAGGTGTTATACTAAAAAGCATTAGTGATAAAGTTAAGAAGAGGTAGAAGGGGAGAAGAAGAAGAAGAAGAAGAAGAAGGAGAAAGAAGAAGAAGAAGAAGAAGAAGAAGAAGAAGAGAAGAAGAAAGAAGAAGAAGAAGAAGAAGAAGAAGAAAGAGAAGAAAGAGAAGGGAGACTATGAATGGTGAAAGTAGTGAGGTGTTTTGACTTGAAGTTGGCACGTTATGGATTATAGCTGTGATTGGGGCTGATTTGTAATGGATTCTTTGGAATGTAATATTTGTGTATTTCTTTTATTCTAAAGTTGAGGTATATTAATCGTTTGTCGTAGACCCGTCAAGAAGTGGCGTGTATTTTGTAATAAAGAGAGTTCCTTTACTTATTCGTTGTCTAGAGGTTGTATCGTCCCTAAATTGGTAGAGGGGGAAAATCCTGAAGCCTGGTGTTTTGTTGTTGGCGCAAGTATCTATGTGTTGGCTGAAAGCTATTTTTCTGTTTTGGGGAATTTTTATCTGGGATCTGTGCATGTTTGGCCTATGTACTGCTCTTGACACCCGGAGTAGGTTAGTGAGTATATTAGGTTCTCCGAAGTACATGTGAAGTTGCTGTTCACTGTAAACCGTTGTCCCTGTTTGAAGGAGAACTCTGATCCCTCAATTAGATAATCGCATATCCCGCAATTGGGTCTTCCACATTTTTTTACTGTCGGCTTCTGTGTTGAAGAGTGAATTCGGGCTTGTGTTAGGAGACTTTTCATAGATTTAGGCTGTCTCTTGCTTTTTATGATCGTGTGTGTTTGGAGGATTGTGTTCATTCTGTGGTCTTTTTTAGGAGGGGTATGTTGTGGAGGATGGTGCCGAAGGCTTCATTATTGAGAGGGTTGTGTGTGGAGATGTATGGTAGCTTATATATATATATATATATATATATATATATATATATATATTATATATATATATATATATATTATATATATATATATTATATATATATGTATATACCACATATATATATACACCTCTATATATCACTCTCTCTCTCTCATATATAATATATGCATAACAATACACCATACATACATACACACACACACACACACACATATATGCATATTTCTAATATTTAGCAGATGTAACTGACTGACCCTCACACATTGAGTAACTCTCTTACTTTTGCTAAATATTTGATAAAAATATATACTCATATTTTGAATTCTATTTTCCCTGTTTGCATCAACATAACTGTGTATATATATATATATATGTGTGTGTGTGTGTGTGTGTGTGCGTATGCTTTGATACACATATAAGTACATTCATATGTAAAACAGTAGGGGAAAAAAGAACTTGAACAGACATTGGCATTGATAACGAGAATATCATAGCAGTACCAATAACAAAACTCGCTTAAATTCTGTATTAGTCAGCATTTGCAGCGCTGAGCATTCGTGGTATGAATTTATTAAATGATTTGGAACAATGGATAATGCTTTTGGATTCTTTTCTCTTTTGAGCCAAGCAAGAAGTGGTTAAACGTTCAGTCTAGGTTCCCATCCTATTTGTCTCTCTGCTCCCCTAACTGACGTGATGCCATTTTGTTTCCAAAACTGCTTCTCTGTCTGCTGTCTATCACCACATCTTCCTTTGTCTGTCTGTCTTCTTTTCTCTCTTTTGTGTTTTTTCTTTCTCTCTTTCTTTATTTCTTTCCTTCTTTCTTTCTTTCTTTTTTCTCTTTCCTTCTTTCTTTCTTGCAATTCTTTTATATGTCCTGCCACTTTTTTTTATTGTATTCGACCGGCTGCTTTGGTTATCTGCTCTGTGTAAGTTTGTGTATGTGTTGGTACATGTGTACGTGCATGTGCGTGTTTATGTATATGTGTGTGTGTGTGTGTGTGCGTGTTGTTGGTTTAAAGTGTAACGAATAATGTACGTGCGTATGTATGTGTTTGGAGACACGAGAGGAGTGACGCTTGTCACGTGTGCACATTACCGTGCTTCAGACAAAGTTTGAGGTGACAAGGCGAAGATGGACGGGGCGGTATGAACAGTGAGCAAAAGGCATAAATCAAGGTCTTAATGATTTAGAAATGAGGCGTATTCCTTAAATCCACGTCGATATACAGCAGAGGCGCTAGAGGTGGTGGTAGTGGTGGGGTGACGGTGTTTGGGATTCTGTAGTAGTAGTTGTTGTAGTAGTAGTAGTAGTAGTAGTAGTAGTAGTAGTAGTAGTAGTCGTAGTAGTAGCAAGTGCTGCCGGTGCTGGCTACAATTCTGGGGGTAATGGCGGTAAAGCTTATCAGAGCAATCCTGCTTTTGTTGCTCTTTTTGTTTTTGCTCTTGTTAGTAATAGTGAGGTGGGGGTGTTTGAGGGCGTCATTGAGCGAGATAACTGAATTTCAGGGTTGTTGAAGGCGATATTGCTAGTGATTGCAACGTTACTTTTGTGTTGGTGCACAATGTTGTTGTTGCTGTTGGTAAAGGCGAAGGCGGTGATTGTCCTTTTTCTGATTAATGTATGGTGTTTATTTTTAACCCCGGACCGCCTTGATTGACGAGACTTTGATCAAGCGTGTGCCAACTAAAACTATCCCGTGTTTTCGTATATCAAGGAAATAAAACGTGGTCTAGCCGAAACGATACCGTCTTTTGTAAATCAAGAACTACACTGTATATTCATCTTAAAAAATTATGACTGAAATCCTTCAAAAAGTTACGACTCCCCACGTTTTCTTTTTTTCTTTCTTTTTATTTTAGATAAACTGGTTCTAAAGCTACTTTGTATACAATGCAAGCTTTTTCGTAAGAGGAAAGCATATAATATGAGACAGATTTACCTTCTGTTTCTAGCAATCTGAGCGATTACTTCTAGGCACCATCTTTTGCTGGTGTGTTTGGTTAAAATTTATGTTTATTTTGTTTCTCTTTTTTTTATCTGTAACAGCACTGGTGAATAGTTATATCGACAATGATAAAACTGTTACTGGTGTTTGAATTGTTATGCATTAGTAGTAATGATTTTCTTGGTGGATTTGTTCCGATAGTGTTAGTGATAGTTGTAGTGATTGTTACTGTGCTGCTGAATATTTGTGACGTGTGTGGTGGCGCTTGCTGAATTATACTTTTTAGTAATGATGGCTTGTTGGTTTTGCTGTGTCCCCAGGTCATCCATGATCGAGCAGATATATGATTAAAATCTCATGACAATCCCGCCTCCTTTTGTTCAGCAATACTATATATAGAATTACGATATGCAAGATGATCGATCTTTTTATGAAGGTAGGCTACAATTTAAGAGTGATTAGGCTTTTATTTCAAACAAGGCAATCGTCTTCGTACAAGGCTTCATTTTGGAATCGGAATAGCAATACTGTTTGCTAGCTTGTGTTAGTAGTTTTGGTATATTTAATGGTATATGTGTATTGGTTGTTTTGAATGTGTTGTAAATGTATGTAATGGTAGTCTTGTGTAGGTGATGTTCACTGAAATATTTAGAACTGCAGTCTAATGTTGAGAGCTATTGGGGAATTTTAAACCCTTAGTTAGAGGAAGAAATGGCAGAAACATACCAGTGTCTTTACGGGTCTCTGACACTACTAGGGCAATGGTAAACAATGGAGAGAATCATCCTTGGATACAAGAAAAAGTAGATGGTATAGAACGAAAGGATCTTATCTGTTTCACTCACAGTTTTCAATTTTTTAATTTTGTTTCAATTATTTTCAATTTTGCAGTATTGATGTAGTTTTGTATGCTAATTACGGAAAAGAAATTGATTTTTGTATGAAATTGATAAATAAAAAGTTAATAGCTTTTAAATTTTGCATTTCCATAGTAACAAACCAATATATAGTCTGCTTTAAAATCTAAGGACATATATCGTCTATTTTCTTTGACAAGTGCGTCTTTTCAAAAATGCTTGTACTTCATTTTTGTCATTTTCACCCGTATATTTTTCTTCGGAAATAGGTATTTCCGATTGCTGTCCTGTCACTACCTCATTTCCATAATTTTAAACGGTGTATATTTTTGAGAAACGAACAAATATTTCCGATTATTTTTTCACCGTTCTACTGTTAACTCGTATCTCTGAGTTTGTGTGGCGGAGATGGGAAAATTGTAATTTGTTTGACAAACTCCTAGAGCGTAACTCATACTTTCGTTTCTGAATGTTCGCAGCAAGAAGAAGAAGAAGAAAGAAGAAGAAGAAGAAGAAGAAGAAGAAGAAGAAGAAGAAGAAGAAGAAGAAGCAGAAGAAGAAGAAGAAGAAGAAGAGAAGAAGAAGAAGAAGAAGAAGAAGAAGAAGAAGAAGAAGAAGAAGAAGAAGAAGAAGAAGAAGAATTTTAAATCAGTGAGACTTATGATGATGATGATGACGACAACGTTATCACAACGATGGTGACGACTAATTCGTCAAAGTCGACAATAACAGCGGTGACGACTGTGAAGATGACGATGACGATGATGATGGATGTGATGTTTCTGCTGCCAAAATTCATCTACTTTCAATTGGAAAGGAAGTGTTCTTTTCGGATTACCACTCGTGTATTTTTTTTTTATTCCTTTTTGCT
Source organism: Octopus sinensis (assembly GCF_006345805.1). NCBI lineage: Eukaryota > Metazoa > Mollusca > Cephalopoda > Octopoda > Octopodidae > Octopus > Octopus sinensis. The sequence goes on from NC_043001.1 coordinate 59,524,934, forward strand.
GTGGTTTGTTTATAAAGATTTTTCATTTCTTATATTTTTATGATTGCCTTTTCTTGAATATCTTTTTTTTTTTGCTTGTTACATCCAAAATTGTCATTATGATAATGGTAGTGATGTCTGTGAGTGGTGATCAGTCATAATATTGGAGATATGGGCTGGTAGAGTTGTCTAGTGGGAGTTATGGTGCATGGGAAGGAATGGCAACAACTGTGACACAAATTCAGTAATCGTGGCTGTCACACTGTCTCCAAGAGTACATTGATATCGTTTTATAGTCGAGGTCAGATACTGGATAACTTGTTAGACGAAATGACGTTGAAGTGACAGGTGTAGTTACAGCGGAGGGAGTGTGTATGTTCGTATGAGAATTTTGAGGAAATAGAGAGCGTACAAAAACAGGAAAAGATGGTAATAGTATGTCTCTGAAAAAAGACAATATAAGAGAAGGTATGCTACCTCCTCTCTCCATTCTCTCTCTCCTTCTATATATATATAATACACACACACACACACCACACACACACATATACTCACACACACACACATATATAAATATACATATATATATATGACAGAAGAAAAAGAATAGAGATTGGGAATTTAATAATCATCCTCACTTACAGCTGTTTCAATTAATACTCAGGTTATATAAATTTACATTTATATGATCTGAGCATAATATCTTCAGAGGGAAAAATATACCCTTGGGTGCTTTATACGTGCTTATGAATTCATTATAGCAGACTGGATGATACGGTTTATGATTTGTATTGTTATATGTTAGGATAAAGGGATTACTGGTTGATTGGAGATAAGATAGAGTCGGTGAACAGGGTGAGGACAATAAATGAATATATTAAATAGAGATGAAAAAGGAAATTTAAATATACTTAAGATTATTTTGTAATTAAACAAAGAATGGAATATTCGTTTATAAGGTATAAAAAAATTATGAAAATGTGCATGTATGCAAGTACGAAAGTATACATTTACACACACACACACACATGTATGTGTGTGTGTGCGTGTGCGCGTGTGTGTGTGTGAAGGCGCATGGCTCAGTGGTTAAAGCGTCGAGCTTACGATCGTGAGGTTTGAGTTCGAAACCCGGAACGGGCTGCGTGTTGTGTTCTTCAGCAAGACACTTTATTTTACGTCGCTCCAGTTCACTCCCCTGGAGAAATGAGTTTCCACATCACAGGTGCCAAGCTCTATCGGCCTTTGCCATTCCCTAGCAGCAGTATATATGTATCCGTACGGCAATATATATATATATATATATATATATATATATATATATATATATACAGACACACATACACACGCATATACCTATTCATATACGTACCTCAACAGGTACACATATCCGCGCATACAAGTATATATGTATATGTATATCTCTCTATGTATATATATATATATATATATATATATATATATATAGGGAGAGTTTACGAAAAAAAAAAAGACGAAGATAGGTGAGTACAAAACAATCAGATGTATTAGTATAACGCTCAGGAATAGAAAAAGTCTTTTACGTTTCGAGCCTACGCTCTTGTACAGAAAAGGACACAGAAAACAAGGAGAGAAATAATGCGCAAATACATGAATATGTATGCAAACTCACACACATATATGCGTTTACACATTCTACTCATCACGCTTGGTTAATGAACTTGTGAATTATTTTGTTTACTCTGTAGCGTTTCTAGGAAAGTACATTAGTTTTAAACGGTTTTGTAAACTTTTGGTGTCTGATTGTGCATATGGAAGTAATTGACATTTACATACGCATGTGTACAAGCGTACGTAAATTTAATCATAGATATACATATACGCACACATAGGCCTATACATGCATAAACACACACAGAGGAGCACATCTACACCTGTTCAGATACACACATATGTACACATGCACTCAGACACACACACATGTACTTATATATATACTTATATATATATATATGCATATACATGTATATACGTATACATATAAATTTATATGCATTATATGCACATACATTCGCACACATGCATGTCCATATACATATGCACGCACATATACGCACATTCAAACATGGCACATATATATCACAGCTAACATATATACAAATATACACGTACGTTCCCTTGTGCTCACACATCATATATACAATGTAAATATATATATATATATATATATATATATATATAGTGTTTTGGAAATTCCTTCATACAGTTATAATATTTGGAGAGAAGATTTTTCGTCAAAGAGATTAGATTGAGAAAAGAAGGTAAGACCTTCTCCGGAATGCAAAAGAAGAATATTTCATAAGATTTCTCAGTCCGAAACTAAACCGGAAATAGTCAACAACAATGTATATGTAATAACATCTGCTTGAAAACGTTAAGAACCGAAAGGGCTTCCACATCTTTGAGAAAATAATCTTCTCTCCAAATAAGCATATATATATATATATATATATATATAGAGAGAGAGAGAGAGAGAGAGAAAGAGAGAGAGAGAGAAAGATAGTAAATTATTTTTGCTAACGAAAATTGGTAGTCCTTGTTAGGATGACGCTAGTACCTATTTTAGCCCCAGGAATTCATCCTTTCAAGCTGGTTACCGACGCACAACTGTGTCCTTATACTTCGAACAAGGGA
>NC_043001.1:59530082-59537582 GCF_006345805.1 Octopus sinensis
TATATGATTAAATTTACGTACGCTTCTGTACATGCGTATATAACTGCTAATTATTTTCATATGCATATTGAGATACCAGAAGTTTACAAAAGCGTTAAAAATAAATATACTTTCCTTGAAACGCTATAGTATAAACAAAATAATTCAAAATTTCATTAACCAATCGGAATGAATTGACAAACATGGATTTATATTAACTTCTTAGGGGTGATGGGTAAAAAGAGTAAACGCATATATATATCCATATGTGTGTGTGTACATACGTATTCATGTATTTGCGCATATATATATATATATAATATATTATTATATATATATATATATATATATATATATATATATATATATATATATATATACATATATATATATATATATATGTATATATATATATATATAATATATATATATATTATATATATATATATATATATATATATATAGGTAAACAGTAAAAATAATTACAGACATGGACAAGAACATGAAACACCACAGAGACGACACAAGAACCACAGGACGGGACATTCGAAGCCCTCAGTCATCAGTCAAGAACCAGATCATCTTAGCAATTTCGGCTGATTAATCTTGAATATATATATATATATATATATATATACACACATATACATATATATGTATATGTATATATATATATATATATACTTGCATATATACAAATTTTCATAACTTTATACCTTATTAACCTTATTAACTACAATCTCACCGTATTTATATTATATTTAAATTTCCCGTATCATCTCTATTTAATTTATTCATTTATTGTCCTCACTCTATTTACCAACTCTATCTTATCTCCAATCAACCTGTAAACCCATCGCCCGAATATATAACAATACAAATCATAAACCGATCATTCGGTCTGCTATAACAAATTCATAATCACAAATAAAACATTCAAGGGTATATTTTTTCCCCTCTGTAGACATTATGCTCGCGTATTATAAATATAAATTTTCTATTTACTTAATATTTACTGAGTATTAATTGAAATAGTTGAACGTGAATATGATAAATTTACATTTAATAATAAACAGTTATTAACTTCCCAATCTCCATTTTACCTTTTTTTCTTCTCTATGAATAAACTATACGTTTTAATATATATACCTATTATTTTAAGGAAATTAATTCCCCAATTATACTAGGTATTGAACCTATATTTCCTTGAATAAAATTGTTCCATCATGAGGTTAACACAACCTCTAATCGAATTATGCACACACACACACATATATTTATATATACATACATACAAATATAAACATATAATACATATGTATATATATATACATATATATATATATATATAAATTTTATTACCCTGTCTCTTTAAATGTAGGTTTTATGTATTTCTTATAATTTTCTATAAATTGTTTTCTTATTTTGGTATCCTTACCTATTACCCTCTTATCCCTTATTAATTGTTACGTTTCTTGTTCTTAAATAGATATTTTTCAGTTACTTAAGACTATACGAGATTTTTATACTATATCCATATAAGTGTATAAATATTTGTGTATGTGTATATATGCATATATGCATCTAACTTTTATCCCTTATAGATTGTTATTTTTCCTGTTCTTAAATATTTTCGGTCACTTAAGTCTATGCGAAATGTTTATACTATATCCATATAAACGTAGAAATATTTGTGTATGCGTTTGTGTTTGTATGTGCACATATATAAATGTCTTTGTATCTGTATGCATCTGTATTTTTTCGTGATTCTTGGCTTAATAGATAGATAGCATGTTTATCTTTCTAGTTATTCTATAAGTAAATGTCCTTAGCAATCTTTATAGAAACTACCTAATAAATAATTATTTAAGCAAATGAATGAATATTAAACTGCTTCTATGTAATTTTTCCTTTTTAATGTTTATAATTGATATATACACACATTTTACCAATTTTGGTTATGATATCATTTTTGAAAATCTTACATTTTATTTTTTATACAAATATCAATATTGTTTATAAACAATCAACTATAGTGCCCCAAAATATAATTCCCTCTGTTGTATTATCCTAGGTCTCTTAGCGTCTTGCCCCTTTAACTGGTAATTAATATCATGGTTTAAAATCTTCCCCTACCCAGCTTCTTTTTGTAGACAGTTACTTATATCCAATTGACCACTCCTAATGTCTTCTTTCCTCCCAGAAGAAAAGGGATACTTATGATAGTATGACCATACATAGCCATGCGCTGTCAACTCACTCATGTCCTTCATTAAAAATAGACAGTCTTCTAGTCTTATATTTAGTAGTTGATAAAGAAATAAACGAATTGGAAATGAATTACGCTCCATTACAACACTATAACCCCAATAGGCGACATGCGATTTTTGGACGTGTAGTCTTTTCTTAGCTACAATATCGACAACATGAATTTCTTCCAATTTCTTCTGTTAAAATATTTGAGAAAAATGTATTAACATAACCAGGTGGTGCTATTAAGTTAGACATGGCCTGGGCCAATAATGGCCGAAACGTATCAAAGTATCAAAGTATCAAAGTAACCTACTGGTTAAAATTTTATCTAATTATTTGTGAGCTGAAGATGGCACTGCTTTTAAATTGATGTAATGATTGCATTGTTCAATTAAATGGAGCCGCTTGAAACGACCGTACTGCATCACGACTTGATATCCTTTTAGTTATATATATATACATACATACATACATACATACATACATAATATATATATATATATATATATATATATACAAATAGATTAATACACACAATTACACACACATACACACACACACATAAAGCCTTGGCCTAAATTATCTGGCAGTTATGAAAATTAGAGATTATGATTGAAACTCATTCACATGATATTTGAAAGCAATACAATAAACAGTCTTGAGTATATTCCATCAATAATTAATATTTTATGTTTTCCTTTTGATTTTATAACCGCTTAATGCGTTTTTGTATATTTTTGCATAAATGGTTGGGACAATTTTCTCCCATTCTATGTGTTATATTAACATTTCCCCCCTATTTTCCAGTGACTAATATTTGCTGAAAATGTCTCCGAAGAAACAGAGTTCTGAAGCTCAAACGTTTCAAATCATTGCATTGTTCAGGAAAAGATTATCCCAAGTCAAAATTGCAAGAAAATTGAAATGCTCGAGAAAATGTCCAAACAACTATTAAAAGGTACAATGAGACCAATTCTTAAAAAAATCGTTATGGTCAAGGTCGCAAATATTTTACAAGCCCGAGGGAAGACAGGTTGCTGAATAGGACATCTCTGATCGATAGGAGAGAAACCTATTCTGATGTAGCCGTCGAATTTCGGCGTGCAACAAACAAAGAGATATCAAGTCGCACAATGAGAAGAAGATTATTTGAAGCTGGCCTCAAAGGATATAAGGCTAGAAAGAAATAGTGGCTGTCTGGGGTGAACCAGAAGAAACGATTGTCTTGGGCAAAAGAGCATGCAGATTGGACTGATGAAGTTTGGGCTAAAGTTGCTTGGTCCGATGAAGGCCACTTTGAGGTAGGTTCTCAATATTAGTTTCCACCAATTTATTAGGCATAATTGTATTTATGACGCTTGTACACGTTTTTTTATTGGATGCCAAAAATGATCAGTAAAATTTGTATTTCTTCTCAGATCTTTGGAACCCCTGGAGCTGTTTATGTTCGTCGAAGAGCTGGTAGTGTAATGGTTTGGGGTTACATGACTTCTTCAGGTCCAGGAATACTGTTCACTAGTGAGGGCTGAATGAATTCCATTACTTATGACAGCATGTTAGACCTTGTTTACCATGTTTATCAACCTTCTTTAGGTAAAACTTTCAATGGTAACATACCAGATGGTTAAATCTTCTTACAGGACAATGCCATATGCCACACATTCAGAGTCTCAATGGAGTGGTTTGAGGAGAAAGGAGTGCAGCTAATAGAATGGCCCCATCAATATCAAGGCCTCAACCCCATTGAACATTTGTGGTCACACTTAGGCACAAGCGTAAGGGTGCACAAAAAATGAATTAACAACGAAAATTCATCAAGAAGTTGCAGAAAATTGAATCAACCACTCGTGCCAACTTAGTCTCAAGCATGCAAAAACACATAACAGCGGTTATAAAAGCAAAAGGAGGATACATCAAATATTAATTATTGATAGAATATACACAAAAATATTTATTGTTACGGAATAAAAGAATATACACAGCCAAGGCTGTATATACTCTTTTATTCTTTATTTGATTCAGTCATTTAAATACGGCCATACTGGGGCACCACTTTAAGGAGTTTTAGTCGAACAAATCGACCCCGGGACTTATTCTTTGTAAGCCCGGTACTTATTTTATTGGTCTTATTTGCCGAAGCGCTAAGTTAGGTACACATGAACACATACTGGGTTAAACTTTTGCCTACGGTAGAAAAGGTGATAAAATTAACTCTACAGAACAATAATAATAATAATGAGGATGATAATAATAATAATAATAATAATAATAATAATAATAATAATAATAATAATAATAATAATAATGATGATGATGATGATGATGATGATGATGATGATGATGATGATGATGATGATGATGATGATGACGTTCATGATGAGGAGGAGGGGGAGAAGTGGAGGTTGATTATTATGATAATAATAATAACAATAATAATATAATGCCCTGATGCAGTGCCAAGCAGTGGCTCTCATGGTTTCTAATCTTAACAGATTGGAAGTGTTATCATGTACATTGTTTTGTCTTGGTATAAAAGATGGGCTACAGCAAACATTCTGCTCAATACCACAGATCTGCTTGTTAGTTGTTTGACCTTGTTCGGGTTTTTTCTCAACAGCACCACCACTACTTGTCTCACAGCACTAGAAAATCTTCCGTTCTGCTGCTAGATGTGGCAGACGTTTGCCAAGAGACTACTGAACAAGTCTTCATATGAAAATAATGCTCGAAGGGCAGACCATCCCACTTCTCTCTTGCGTAGGCCTTCATCGCATCCCGTATATCTTTGGCCGTTACCACCATTTTGCAGCACTTCGCATCCCTGGCTGAGCGGCATGGCATGCCTGTGAGATAGGAGGTGAAATTCACCACTGTCCCAGAACTACCGCGCACCGCATACAGTACGGTAAAGTACCGTTGAAATTCAGCACACATCTGCTTGCACTCGGTTATCATGACCCATCACAGCGAGCCAAAGACCAAATTGCTGCTTTGTTTTCACGAAGTGCCTCTGCCACTCGGACCTATCGAACGGCTTTTGTCACCTCCCGTCTCAGTGCAAGCGCCCTACCTCTGACAACGCAATTTCGTGCTTGATATTGAACACAGGCCAATGTCGCCGAAAGCATGTCGATCGCTATGTCTTTCCTAAGCGCCTCTTCTACCTTCCTAACTAGGCCTACCTCAATCGTAGATTCCTCTTTCCTTACTAGAACTTAACGCCTCTATTCTAATACCCCTTTTCAGGGCTATTCACCAACGGCTGCTGACGACTGCGCCCTCCAACTCTCGATGTACTAACTTGCTAGCCCATCCTTTGAAAGCTGGGCGCGACGGGAAGGACGCGTTCAGCTTCCAGCTTCCGAGCCCCTGTATATGGATCCTATTTATGTCGACTGCACAGATCAAATATTTGTGGTCCGCGTAGCCGACGACTTTGAAACATGGACAACTTATACTACTTCTATCTACAAGCCTACAAAATACTCTAAATACGATCTGGAAAACCCGATGCGGGTCGACCATGTTACATTGGCGCATTCGGGAAGTCCACTCGGTACCTGGCAGCCAAGTGGAAGCGACTGAGTAGGTTTGTGAGGCTTTTGCACCCCTTCTGCTATCACCTTATTCAGGCGTGCATCTAAGATGAGGTTCAGCCGCTAGCAGTAAAGAGCATGATGTCCCGGGAAAACCTCCAAACATCTGAAGAAATCTGGGGATCCCACCCCCGTGCGGACATAAACAGCGACTCGTCTAAATGCACACATCCAGGATCACCAACTGACCTTCCGGGTCCAGAAAGATCCTTCGAACTTCGAGATCCAGGTCTTTTCTAAACAACACTGCCACTCCGCCATCCATTCCGAGGCCGACTAACAGATGCGTAGATCTCATAATCATCGAAAATGGGTGCAAGATCGCGTGTGTCAGAAATCCTAGTCTCATTGGCTGCTATCACATCCAAACTTAACGATCTGACGTCATTGAGCGAGCGACCTTAGTTCCAGTGTAACCACAGTCCGAGAACATTTATGCACCCCACTCTGACAATCACCATAACGGCTGGAAAGGATTGAGGAAAAGAAAAAAAAGCGGTGTTCCTTACCCTCCTGGATTTGTTGGCAGCTCGGTGACCCGATCTGGCCCCTCTGGGAAATCGGTTAAAACCCGCTTGGTGGCGCGGAGGTTTGGTCTACCCTCTTCATGCGGGAAGTCCATCTGAATTTCTCTGAATACTTTCAGGGATAACATAAGGTGATCGGGAACACTGATTGTGCTAGTGTCATAGATTCTTTTTTTATTTTTTACTTTGTCGTGATCTTCCTCGTCTACACTACGAGATGAGTAGTGGCTAGTGTCTGCATGATCCGTCTCGGAGAGTGTGGATGTATCTGTAATAGTGTGAGTAAGCTTGTGTAAGTGCATGCTTTAGGGAGGCGGTGAGGGGTGGTTTGACAGATAACCTGGGTGGTTTTCCCAATTGTTGTTGTCGGGGGTGAAGCTGCAGTTGTATTAAAAGGTCTCTGTAGGCTACTGGTGTAGCTGTGCACCTTCCGAAGTTTGAAAGCAGAAGGCTCTCAGTTGGTTTGTGTAACCACATGTGCCATATCTGGGCTTTCAGCCCTCGAAGACGACACGCAATTCCTCCCCATTAGCTTATGAATCAGGTCCGGAATATTTTCAATGTTTTACTGATTTCACATGGATTAATATTTATAAGTTGATCCCACACCAGTTTTCTCTGCTGCTGCTTTTTACATCGAGAATTGAGTCTGGATCTTGGACCACACAAGCGACAATCCAAAAGACGTTTACACCCGGTTGTACGTCATTCACTCTGATTCTCATTGTTCTTTTTGGGAGGTAGGTGGGGTAAAGGACCCACTCCTCAGTCCACCGGCGTGACACTGCGTGCCTTCGCGCAAAATCCTCGCTTTTAAAAAAAGATCTCAATGCTGAAAACTGCTTTCCCCTTTGAGGGCCTTCTCAACATGACTAATGGATGCTTTTTCATCCCTCCGTGTTTCGCGTGATTCGCATCTGAAATAAATGGTCTTCTTCAAGTTTGCCTCTACTATTTCGGGTGTTACTAGTAGTGCGGCCTTACTATCCTCATATTAGATGATATCTTTTACTTTTGTGAGTTCACGCGCTTTGTTATTCAACGGTATCACATACATTTATCTTTTAGTGTTTGCTACATCAGCAAATCTTTTATTTTTGTTATTGCTTTCGTTGTCGTCGTCGTTGCTGTTTTTGTTACTATTG
>NC_043001.1:59545082-59655082 GCF_006345805.1 Octopus sinensis
CTAATACAACAAATTTCAGAATTAGAAGTACTAGAAACAAGCACAGAAAAAATCTAATCATATGAGAACCCGTGCTAAAATTGCTTCCTTAGATATTCTTATTGATAAATAACAAAGACAACTTCTCAATAGCAAATACCCAAAGAGAGTTAATAGTGCCGATGTTGACAAAACTTTTACCCTTCAATAGTTAGTGCCTTCTGGCTTAAAATCAGAAACAGAATAGTTTATCATAGCAGCCCAAGATCAATGCCTACCTACAAGAAACTACCAGGACAACATATTAAAGAATAGCAGTATACCAACATGTCGTGTGTGTAAAGAATAAAAGGAAACCATTGATCATGTTGTCTCCATGTGCAGTCTTCTTGCGCCTACAGTGTATGTCAAGAGGCATGATAGAGCAGCACAATATATTTACTGGGTAATTTACAAAATACCTGGACTTGCCCAATGACTGTAAGATAGATGCAAATAGGCCAGATACTATATTGAAAGACTTTAGACAGAAATCATGCCTCCTCATTGATATGACTGTCCCAATCGACGTAAATGTATCTGTCAAGATCTACCAAAAACTGAGCGAGTTTAAAGATCTTGAAATAGAAATTTGCAAAATATGGAACATCAAGATTAAAACAATACCTGTTATCATAAGAATGATAGCAAAAAAGGTTGATTCATAATTAGCTCATATACCAGGAAACCCCAAAATAGCAGAAATTGAAAAGATAGTGCTCATGGAAACTACATATATCCTACGTAAAATATGTAATCTATGTAATCTCAAATTTTAAAACACCCTAACCCTAATCTCCGCCAGGGAAGGAGGTTATGTTTTCATCGGCGTTGGTTTGTCTGTCTGTCCATTGTGTGCAAAATAACTCCAAAAGTTGTGAACGGTATTTAAAGAAACTTGCAGGATAAGTTTGTAATGACAAAAGGAACAGATGATGAATTTTTACCGATTTTTGAAGGATTTTTCATTTGTTATATTTACTTTACAAGAAGTATTACAATGTTACGTTCTTTGATTATCTCCCTTGAAAACACGTTCATCGTTTCCACGTAACATATGGTGGCGTTGCTGTTTTAAGTAATTGTTGTTTCTTTTTAGTTGTATGGTGAAACTAGTTTGCTGCTGTCATTAATGTATTTTAACTGCTTCAGATGATTACGGTTTTTAAAGGTTTTTTTAAAAAATCATACGGCTGTGTTATTTTTTTTTACCTTTACCAAAGAGGTTATATTTTTGCCGACGTTGGTTTGGGAAATTGGGCGATTTTCTGTATGCGTGTATATGGGTGGAAATGAGCTGCTTTGGCGTAGGTCTGCGCTCTCCGAGTGCTTGTCTAGTTTTCTTATGTCTTCTTAAACATTCTTTAGAGCAATACTTTGTGCAAAACGAAATATATGCCACCCTAAGTATAACACCAATATGAACTTCTAACATGTTGTCTCTTGATGTCTCTGGGTGAGACTTGGAGTCAGCTTGTACAAATACAAAGGTAAAATCAAACATACAATCATAATAATAATAATAATGATAATAATAATAATAATAATAATAATAATAATAATAATAATAATAATAATAATAATAATAATAATAATAATAATAATAATAATAATAATAATAATAATGATAATAATAATAATAATTATAATAATAATAATAATAATCGTTTCAAATTTTGCCACAAGGGCAGACACTTTTAAGGAGGGGATGAGTCGATTACATCGACGTCAGTGTTCAACTAGAACTTATGTTATTGACTCTGAAAGGATGAGAGTCAAAGTCGACCTCGGCGGAATTTCGACTCAGAACGTAGTGATGGGCGAAATACTGCCAAGCATTTTGTCCAGAGTACTAACGACTCTGCCGGCTCACTACCTTACTACAACTAATAATAATAATATTAATGATGAAGATGATGAGGATAATAATATTAATATTAATATTAATAATAATAGTATTTATTTTTTTTTAAATAGCTGTTTTCGATTGCATACACATACACTACAACAGAAGGCATTTGCGTAAGGTGAAACTAGTGTGTAGGAATGACCTTCGTGTCACGTGTTTGGGAAGCAAGTGTCATATCACACAGCCACGCCACGTCTACATGTATGTGTGTGTACTTACACACACGCACATATATAGCAATATATATATACATATGTATACATGCATTTATATATATATATATATATATATATATAGAGATAGATAGATAGATAGATAGATATAGATAGATAGATAGATAGATAGATAGATAGATAGATACATACATAGGTTATATTAGAAGATACTTGCAGAAGGTGCTATGCTGAAGGGGTGAAGCCGGGACCTTATATATATATATATTGTAGAGAATTTATTTATTCTACACCAAGAATATTGTTGACTGTAACTTTGAAGTATTGGTCAGTTGCTCTAGAGTCAGTCTTCCCATGTGTTAGTGTTAATCTTGGCTGTATATAGTGAGTGTGTGGATTTCAGTGGTTATTATGTAGGTTCCGTTGCTTTGGAGAAATTGATTAAGTTTGGGTCTGTTATTGCTTAGAATTTATTTTTGTATGTAGAGCAATGTAAGTAAGTGTGTATGTTTAGGTCTGTGCTTTTGTTGCGTATTAACGGGATGTGTTAGCAGTCTTGTTGTTTCGGGCTTATTGAATTTAAACCTTTGGTTTGACAATGTAAAAATTCAAAGTATAAAGTCCAGTACTTAGAACCTTAATAACTGGGTGTGTTGACATTCTGTATTGGAAATATTTAAGGGTTCTTTCGAGAACCCCTAAAAATTAGTTTTCTTAGGCTTTTATCTTCCAAATGACTCACAACTAGATTTTGGAGTCATTGATTCGTTTTGTCGTCCATTTTTGGTTTCTTAGTTTTATGAATAAGTACACACGGGACATGTAATAAATACGAAAACTTGAATTCATTCAAGAACTAAGAGACTCTACCTGAACACATTAACGTCGCAAGTCTGTGTCCAACTAAAGACCTGCTAACATTTTGCTAGAATGACAGTGATGAGTCAGAAATCAACGTCGTCAGCGATGACTTTTACGGAACCAAAAATTCTGGGGTACGACTATGTACATGTGAGTGACTTGCTTTTTCCCTCGTCCTCAGATTTATAAATTTCACATACAATGCCACATGCTTTTCCCCATCTGATATTGTAGCTCTCATTCACGTATCGAATGAGCTACATATAATTGCTTTAGGATCACACAAAGAAGGTTATCATATTTGGGATCACACAAAGTATGTCGTCAAACTTAATGGCAAATGAGAAGCACTTTTTTCCAAAACAGATTATAAAGCACTTGCCCTGTGCCCTATATGCGATGCTGTACTGATATTACGTGCTTTAATGCACTAAAATTATTGTCTGAATATGCACTGCCGAAAATGGTTGTACGTCGAATATGACGTTGTGTCTTTTATGCCATCAAATATGATAGTTACTTTATTTCTTTCTCATATCTCTGGCATAGATTCAGATATGAAACCTGATGCGTCACATGATGCTCCCATCTGTTTTGTTTTTCTAATATTGTATTTCTAAAGCTGATATATTTGAAGCTAAAATCACATCTGTCCGAAATCGAAATCAGTAGCTTATGAAATTTCTATCTTTATTTTCAGTCGTGATAGCTGTGTCTATTCCTGTATGTCTGTATTGTGTTTTTTGTTAAATAACATGCGGATGGTATTTACTAGTGCCGTTATCGATAGAAAGTAGTATTTTTTCGCTCGGATTTTGTGTATCAAGCTACACATAACTTATCTTCAGTTTTAGTTTTCTTATACCTTTCAATTTTTGTTGAGGGACTTTATACTGTTCTTCACACATATATATTTAAACACACACACACATGTATATGCATAAGTTTTCATACCTACATATATCCACATATACACAAAAACACACAGACACATTAAAACACATATATCTGCTCAAGACTGACTGTGTGATAAGAAGTTTACTTCCCAACAACATGGTTTCGGGTTCAGTCACGGAACCATGTTGGACACCTTGGGAACATGTCACCTTAGTTACATGTTTCTACTATAGCAATGAGTCGGCTAAAGATTGTGTGCGGATTTGGTAGAAAACTGAGAGAAGCCTGTCATATACTTGCGTGTGTGTGATTGTCTACCAAATCAACCACTTGACAACCCGTCTTAGTGGGTACGTCCCCGTAATTTAGCTCCTCGACAAAACATACAGATACAAAAAGTGCTTGGCTTAAAAATAAGTACTGGAGTCGATTTGTCTGACTAAATTCTTCTGGCGGTACTCCAGCATGACCACGGTCTGATGATTAGAACAAGCATAAAATAAAAGACAATATGCTGGTGTATGTGTGTGTATCTGTGTGCGCGCGCACATATTTGTGTGTGCGCATGTCATATACACAAAAACACCCAAACACGCACAACATATATATATATATGTATGTATATATATATATATTTATATAGTTAATCCAAACAAGAAAGCACAAAAAAACACAACAACGCGAGGACGTGGAACAAATATAGTATTATTGGACGCTCAGCAAAGAAGGAAAGAAGGAGGGTTTAACGTTTCGAGCGGAGTTCTTCGTCGGAAACATAGGAGAAGGAAAGATCCAGAGAAGGGAAGACAGAGGAAAAGAAAAATCACCAACGGTACACACGACCTCACTTATGTAGACTGCTAACACATCCCGTTAATACGTAACAAAAGCACAGACCTAAACATACACACTTACTTACATTGCTCTGCAAGTGTCTTCTAATATAACCTATCTATCTATCTATCTATCTATCTATCTATCTATCTATCTATCTATCTATCTATCTATCTATCTATCTATCTATCTATCTATCTATCTATCTATCCATCCATCCATCCATCCATCCATCCATCCATCCATCCATCTATCTATCTATCTATCTATCTATCTATCTATCTATCTATCTATTTATCTATATATATATATATATATATATATATATATATATATATATATATATAATATATATATATATATATATAAAACTGAGAATGTGTGTGTGTGTGTCTGTCTGTCTCTCTGTGTGTTTCCCTAAAACTTGAGAACTACACAACTAATTTCATTCAAATTCTACACATGCCTTACTTAGGGTCCGGGGAGTGTCATCGGCAAAAAAACTTTCAACTGTTTGCCTAGGGCGAGCCCACAGCAATATCATATCTTCTCCACTATGATTCCCTAAAACTTGAGAAATACACAACCAATTTCATTCAAATTTTACACATGCCTTACGTAGAGTCCATGTAGTTTCATGGGCAAAAAAGTTCAACTTCTTGCCCAGGGCGCGCCCATAGCAATATCATATCTTCTCCACTATTTCAGTATTACGTGTTAAAAGTGAAACACAAGCATCTCTCTATTTTATGTCAGATACTTTCACTTTAACAATACAAATTAGAGATAATAATAACAATTGAATTATATGTAGTAAATAATAATTAAAATCAAACTAAAGTATGATATAATAAATAAATCGTAACATAACAATTAATAGTAAAAATAGCAATTGGCATAAAATTGCATCAATCACTTGAAGTTCAATAAGTGGTTTCACATGAATGGGAATAAATAAAAAACAAAATTTAAGTGCAGAAATGGAATAGTCCAGATGGAGCTGTGCACGGCTTTTACATTAGATTAATTGCTAATTAGCTAGCATTAAGTATCTGTATGAAGTTTTGCTGTATGTAATGTCTGTTTTCTCGAACAGATGCTTCTACTGAGTACTGCTGTTGGTTTATTTCTGATCCATAAAGGCCTATAGCTTCAACAGAGTACTGCTTTTTGATTCACCGTAAGGTTTGTTGTTATTATTATTACTGTTTAACTATTGTTATCACGTTTGTTGGTTCCTCGTAAGGGAAGCGTTGTTGTGTAGAATTTGTTAAATAATTGTAAACCGTAACCCTCCCCCTTTGGGAGAAGGAGCTTTGGTTATTGTTTAAAAATAAATTGTGTCCCTGTTTAAGGAAATTGACAATATTTTGACCGTTTACACGGAAGCATTTTTGTTAAAATGTCTTCGATAGAAGAAAGTCCAAAAATGAATTTCGCAGCAGCCGTCGGCGGGCGGCGAACTCATTAAAATTAAAATGGAAGAAATACAAACCTATTTCGGATTGATCACCAACAAAGACGGTGAATCTAGGATAACACCACCAAACGAAATAAAAAATAAAAATAAAGAAAAAATCTATTGTCTATAAAGTATACAATGTAGAGAAAAAAATGATTTGAACATCTGGAGGAAAGCACCATTGAAAAGTGTCTTGGTACGACTATGAAAGATATCAAGTATCTAACCAGAGGCGGTAAATTCGCCACAATAGAAGCAAGGTTCGTGTCAACGGAGCGTGCAAGGGAGTACTCGACTCGAACCTTGCAAAGTGGAAATATTTTATTTTTACCTTTATATCTGGGACATAGGACGTCCCGGATAAAAATTTAAAATGTCCCCCCAGAAGTAGAGGTAGGCTGGATTGTGGCCACACTTCTATACAAGAGGGAGGACAAGATACAATTGATCGAAATTGCAAGAGACGGGCCTACAATTCCAGTCTGTTATATATTTTGAGCATTGTTATCACTAGCGATATCAAGATATAACTTTGTATTTTGTATTTTATGTGCAGATGTATATATATAGATGTACATGCAATATGTACACATATATATATATGCACTAGCACTATGTCTCGGCTAGTATATATATACATACATACATATATATATATATATACATATATATATATATACTATTTCACTAATTCTTTTATTCTTTTATTTGTTTCAGTTATTTGACTGCGGCCATGGTGGGGCGCCGCCCTTTTAGTCGAACAGATCGACCCCAGGACTTATTCTTTGTAAGCTCAGTACTTATTCTATCAGTCTCTTTTGCCGAACTGCTAGGTTACGGGTATGTAAACACACCATCATCGGTTGTCAAGCAGTGATGGGGGGGGACTAAAACATACACACACAAACACACATATATATATATATTACGGGTTTCTTTCAGCTTCCGTCTACCAAATCCACTCACAAGGCTTTAGTCTTCCCGAGGCTATCGTAGAAGACACTTGGCCACTCCTGTATGTATCTATGTATATATATATATATATATAATATATATATATATATATATAATATATATATATATATATATATATATATATATATATATATATATATATAAACAAAAAATTTGTAGCTGTCCATGAAGATGGTAAGAAGAGATAAACGAATGAACCACAACAGTGACATTGAAAGAATATCAACATTCCTTTGTGAGAATACTGTTACCTCTCAGCACGCAAATGACACAAGAACAATAGGAACAACACCAACGATAACTTCAATGATATCAACATCAACCCCAATTACGGTCTCCGTTACATAACAACCATAACAGCAACTCTGTCAGCATTATCAAGAAGAAAGTTAAATTGCAGGAATTAGAGGGAAATTGAATGAATTAGCTGAAACAGATATTTCACCGGTCAAATACCAGTGGGAATCTAAACTGCCTAACTCCAAGGATTACGAATTTTATTGAGAAATGTTATTCTAATAAATATTGATTTTTCACAGTGGTAGCAAGAACATATTTGTAAGGATGTTGGAAACTGTTTCAATGAAAATTTAAGATTAATAGATGTTTCGCAAGAGTTGGGTTCCAACAAAAAGCTAAGTCCAATTCGTCTAAATTTACATAGAAGCCAGTATGAAGATAAAGCCATGTATTTTCAGTTATCCAATCGGCTTATAGCTCTTGATTGGCTAGAACCATCTATACCTTTCGTTCCCCGTGTCATCTCTCACATTGGGAATCAAGATAAATTTATTTACATCTAAAAAAGAAATGAAGCTCATATTATGTAACATAACAGAAATAATCTCCTTGATTATTGTTTTAGTCAAAATCGTATAAACAGAAGTAAAGTAATCCACCAAAATGTTATATGGTAATTGATGATGAAGCTAGTGATGTACATCAATGTTCATCGCTAACCTGTGATATCATGTTATCAAAAGTCTTTCTTTAAAAAAATATACACCAATGAACACTTTCAGTGGCTTGCTGCATATATCCAATATCTTCAACACTCACGATACTAGAATAGTTTAATGAATTTTTACTGTTGTATGTATGAACCTACCATGCACTACCGAAACTGCAGAAACCCTCTTTGTGTTATTCAAAAAGAATTAGATACAGACGAGTTTTCCTCTATTAAGTTCGGAAGAGCATTGACATGTTGTTTCTAAAACTGATAACAAAGAGAAAAGTGTGTCACCCTATTGTACATTGTTCTATAGTATAACATTTGACAAAAGAAAACTTGATAGTTTTTTAAAAGCATCCCGAGACGACATTGAACGCTGGCTTGCGGTCACCTTCCAAGCTCAATTTTGGCATCAGTTCAACAGACTTCGGGTAATGATGCGTTCAGTAAGGACCTTTCTATATCTTCAAAATGTAAATATACATACCATATATATTTGTTGTGCAAAATTTTTTATGTGAAGTCGTGTGTTGAAACAGACATTGTTGTATTTCGGAATGGTAGTAGTGATAGTTGTGGTGGTAATAGTAATAATAGTAGTAGTGATGTTAATGATAGCGGTAATGGTGGCAATAGTGGTGATAATAATAGTAGGGTTGATGATGGGAACAGTAACGACAGAAATAGTAGTAACGATAATGAAGAAGATAACCCTAGAAAGGCCATTAACATGTATACCCACCCCTTTGACACTCAATTCTTCAACATATGTAATAGTGCGTGTGTTTTTATTGGGTAAACTGGCAAAATGACCATTCTGAAATACATACCATATATATATACATAAATACATGCATATATGCCTACTTACATAACCATTTTCTCCGTCCACTGTTCCTATTTTGGGAGTAGAATCCTTAGAATTATCCATTATAGGGGCCCATCAGAAGCAACTGCCATCATATTTTCCAGTTAGATTCAAAAGTGCGACCAGCTAAGACCATGGATATTATCGAACGATTTCGGTCTTGATCTTCCCAGAGATTTCCTACAATTGGCTCGGCTTGAAGAATACGTTTTGCGATGATTTTTTCTTGCAGCATTCTAATCAGATGTTGGTACGACCGGTACTGTGACTTTTCGTCGAATTGTGTCCACAACTGGTTGCATGAAAATTGCTTTAGGACTGGTCGTTCATCTTGTAAAGCAGAGGTTATATACATGAGGCCTTTAAAGACTCTCCAACCAGGAAATAGCTAAAGTTAAGAATTAGAATATATTAAGAACAATAAAACTTCCGTGGAGGTTGTTGTTCTTAGCACACTGCTTGCTCTGGAGTCATTAAAGTGTTCCACGCATACTCAGTTTCTCTAACGCTTTCCCAGACATATCTAGCAGCGCCACTATCTAGTATTGTTAGATGGGAAATAAGTTGGAAAGCGACCTGGACTGGTGCATGATTGGAGACAAGTGAAGATCTTCATTTCTTCTAAAGAATGCTAAATAATTTCAAAGTCGACTTTGGAAAAGACTGCTAAAGTTGATCCAAGCAGATATTGAGAATGTGATGCATGGCTTCTATCTGATTCATTCATTCGTATTTGTTTCTTTTAGATAGATTGTTTTAACGTTTCTTAGTTTCCTACACCATCATTGTACAAATTTTGTGTTTTTTATGTTTGTGTATGTGTGTGTGTGTATGTGTGTGTGAGTATGTATGTATATGTATGTATGTGTATGTATACAACCACCATAGATGCTTTCGAGGCTATGCACAAATGGAGCAGGAGGAACATATACACATATAAATATGTATGTATATTTGTACGCATGTATGTATATGAAAGTGTATAAGTACTTTACCATAGGTTTTATTTCCTTTCCTCTTTTGTTTCACACGATTTGTATTCCGTAGATGTCCTTTGGAAAAAAGAAACATTCTTGTTGTTGTACTCATTACAATAGCAGCAGCAGCAGTAGCAACAACAGCAACAGTAACAGTAGTAGTAGTAGTAGTAGTAGTAGTAGTAGTAGTAGTAGTAGTAGTAGTAGCAGCACCACCACCACCACCACCACCACCACCACCTTCACTAAGCTACAAGTCTGACTATTTTTATTAGTGTTCATATCCTTAATTTCTTAGGCGGTACTGAAAAGTTCCTGGCTTTAAGGGTATTGTGAAAAGCCTGACTGGCGGCCCAGCCTTCCAAGTTCTTTTACAGGTATTAATAAAACTGAAGGACCGCTGCAATAAGTGAGTGAATCTGAGACGGGAATATATTGAATGAAATCATAATTAATTGCTGGTTGGTTCCAATGAGGGTTAATAGTACATGGTTTGATCAATAAGTATCCGGACTGTTGTCATAAACTGAAGCACGCAGAACTCTGCTGGTCATGTGCACTAGGTTTCAACGTTCTAGCTTAATTCCGCTGTTTACAGTAGTGCTTGGAAGGAAGGTGTGTAGCGTGTGTAGTCCGGATACTTATTGATTAGACCTCCTATAATATTGATAGTAATTACTTTAATTCTGTTCTTTTTTTTTAGTTATTGTCAAGGCGGCATGCTGGCAGAATCGTTAGCGGCACTTCGTCTGTCATTATGTTCTAAGTTCAAATTCTGCGAAGGACGAATTTGCTTTCATCCTTTTCAGGTCGATAAAATAAACAGCTGTTGAGCACAGGTGACAACGTAATCGATATATCCCCCACTTCCTTGTGCCAAAATCCGAAATCAATCGTTAGCATGCCGGGCAAAAATGCTTACCGTTATTCCCTCCGTCACTATGTTCAGAGATGCAATTCCCCTGCCATCGACTTTGGCCTTCATTCCTTCGGAGTCGACAAAATATGTGCCAGTTGAGAACTGGGGTCGATGTAAACCGAAATTACCAAGCCTTGTGCTTATAATACAAAGGGTTGTTACTATCTTTGTCACCTGGTATAACAGGCCAGCTATGTTTCTCATTAATTGAATTTTCATTCTTATTCATTTCATATTTTGTTATTGCTATTTCCATTCATATCAGTGATATTTCCTTTTTCTTTAGGTATACCACATGTGACTAGCTCAAGTAATTTTCAAGTATATGTTATCTATAAATCTATTATGCAATGCCCTCATTTTCTAGAAGCGGAGAAGTTTAGAGTTTGATGAAAACATCTTACCTGCTACTTACTGGTGCCACATTTAGGATCACTGTTGAAATTGCCTGTTAAGTATGGCATTACGTACAACCGACGTTCCATTTGACGTTTCGATCTGCCGGAGCCAAGCAAACATTCCCTACATATCTGAATTATGATTATAAATCAAATGCACAAACAAACCATTTTTATGTGTATTGCACCTCACCACACACACACACACACAGATATGTATGTATATGTGTGTGTGTGTGTCTCAGTGTTGTACATTTTTAGACTGACGTGCTAAGTGTAGCATAATAAAATCATAAAACTATGCAATATCAATAAAAGTTAAGAAAGGGAAGGAATCGAATAAATTGGAATTTGTACACGAGAAACCACTTACAAGATATAACTCTTCTTTAAAAATAAATATTTCCAAGTGGAAGCACTCCTCTGCTGCTAAGAGTAATTTTCTCATTTCTGATGAAGTGTGCCTTCACAACGTGAAGGTTTCAGCATCTTTGTGTCTTACACGTGTCTGTATTTTTTGGCACATCAACCTGCTAGGATACTCCCCTGGAAGTTTTTGGCTTGTAAAATTGCCTAAACTTACGTGTAACTTCTTATTTGACGATCCGACATATGCATTTCTGCTTTACGGTTAATAAATGACATTGTGATTTGTTCTCTGATTGCACACAATGGATTGTAGTTAAAATAGTAGATCTCCTGTGTGCCGTTGTGACGACCAAAGCACAGACATTGTCTTAAACCTCGATTTGCTATAACCTCGATTTGCTATTTTGACATAGAGACCAGGCTTCTTTAGACAGCATCTAAATCGATTTTCCGTCGACGCTCCGTAGTCTGGCAGGTCGATATAAATCAAATTTTTGTTATTCCTTAAATCTTTGCGTCGCTTCATCTCTTATGCGTGTTTGTGTATAGAGTTTTGTCTCACGCGTGTGTGAGTCAGTGTGTGTACACATGTGTCTGTATGTGTACACGTGTGGTGGATGTACAAGAAAGAGAAAGAGAGAGAGAGCGGAGGTGAGAGACGAGAGAGAGGGAGAGCGGAGATGAGAAACGAGAGAATGAGAGAGCGGAGGTGAGAGAGAGAAGCTGTGTGTGCATTAATATTAGATTTGAATTAAATATAAATAAAACTTTGCTCCACAGAACCAAATTATTGGTTGAATATGTACGACATATTAAGTATTGTCGTGTGGTATGAAAATACCATTGTCGCAAGTTTACATCTCAGAATTTGGCAATATTATATATATTTCTTGAAATTAAGATGTTTAGTTTTACTTAATTTTTTGAAGGTGCTGCATTTCTAGGTTAAATGTTTTTAAAACTATCAAAAGTGCCTTTCAAAACTACTGCAAGACAACAAAAGATCATGTACAACATTGTTCGACTTACTTGAATTAGCAACTAAAATTTTCAGAATCAGATTCTGCTGTCTTAACATTGAAAGATATCTTCTTTACGCATCACTCTCTGTATATCACCTCACAAGCTCTACACTAAATTTTTCGTCACGAACCGTAACTCTTTGTAATTTCTTCCTGAACAATACATCTAAATGTAGTTGGCATCGGGGGAGGTCCCGACAGCTACATTAAGTATGTTGAGAAATCCTCTTCAAGATTTCTCTCTCTGCAAATTTTACAATTTCTTGGTCTCTTATAAGTTATAAAATTGTAATGTAAACATCGTTCTTAGAACCAGTAAACTGATAGGAACCGATTGTATTTTACACAAGTCTATTCTGGAATTTACCACTCTCCCCTCCATACTTCATAGACATCTAGAAGATAAATCCTCCGCCAAGAATTGAAACTAAAGTGAATTATTACCAATCCTAACGCTAATATAAATATTTTACAGCCTAATCAAATTTAATTAATTTTTATCATATGAGGCATGAATAACTCCCCCAAGGCTCTAATCAGTTGCAAACACTTCGTTAGCGTTGTCGCGTAATGTTGCATTATTACCAGGAGGCTTTATAGAATTTCACAGAAGAAACCTTTTTGTTTTGAAGATGGTTATATAGTAAAACTAATATAGGACTTTGGAGGAGTCTCTAAATTTTTCATAATTAAATTTAATGCAGGAGATGATATTTTTTGTTTCTTTTCATTTTCTTGTTTTTCTTTCTAAATTAATATCATGTTTATTCAATCAATATTCTATTATAAAATAAAAGAAGTTCCGTATGGTAATTCAAATTAGCGTCAATATCTAGTAAATAATTTCGACTTATCAGTGACAGTGATGTAGAACATTTTTCGATGGAGTTGTGAGCTATTCACAGTCGTTTGTTCTACTGCACATTACAGCATAACTCCCTCACAATCACATCGTTTAATAATAAAACTTGAGAGATCTTCTATAACTACATCACCTGAAAAATATGGTTTTGCGTTTGAATTTAGGCTTGAGTACGATGGTTGATCTAAGACTAAATTATCACAAAATTAAAAGCATCATCATCACTGCGAATCAACAACGATAACAGTACCATAACGATTTAAGTTTTCCAAGGAATTACGTTGCCACTGAGGCCAGACTATCCTTTCCCTTTATTAATATACTCTTTGAGCCCGTACACTCAATAGTATATTTATTGGTTATTGAAAATCCAAATATATTAGTTATCTGCTTTATATATATATCTCATATAAAATGTTATGATTTACCAGGGACAGAATACCATTGTGGTTTATAAATATTTGTTAAAATCAAAAACGTTGCATTGTTGTATTTGTTCTTCTGAATACAGATGAAGTATTTCGCACAATTAATATATGTTTCTTCACTTGATTGCTGATGGGATATAAGCAAATTGATCACGGTGTATTACACACTTATGACGAATGAAAGGGTTCTGCTGTTTAAGCCTTGTACGATGGGTAAGAAAATTTTTCTTAACCCTCCGGTGGTGCGGTTCTTTATTTTTCATGATTAGTACCGTAGTTTTAGCTCATTTTAGTACTTATTATTTTATGTGTTCTTAAGGAATCATATTACCAAAAAACATATTCTAATACAATGTATTTATGTAACATGTAAACAAAAACAAACGAGAACTCTTTGAAAATGAAGGTCAAACTAAAACTATTTTTTGGTGGAGAGAGTTCTCCTTTCATATTTGCTGTTTACTCATTGCTTGCACAATCATCCTCATCACTCTGAGCAAAGCAGTCGATGCAAATGTGCATAGAATGTTCCAAGCAGATGGGCTTATAGCACTTCTGGCAGCAATTTCTTGTCTTACAAACTTTTGACCTGGGGGCACAACGGGCATCTTTGTATGGAATCTTCACGACGTTTTGGAGGTAATTTGTTAGATGCTGAGCAATGTTAAACTTCCTTTTCAACAGAAAACAGAAAACGCAGTATGCTGAACTAACTTGAAACTGGGAGTTTGGCAGTTTAACACATCGACATCGAATCTCCGCAGAAGCATGAATATAGCAGAAATCAATGTTCCATAAACTAGTCTCATTGCTTTGTCATTTTGAATATACAATTCATGAAAATGTTATTGAATAATGAAAGAAAATGAATTTTAAATTTCAAAAATATAAAAATAAAGGCTAATTTTTCTCTTCATACAATCTGTTATAATGCACAACATGTGTACGACGCTCAGCTCTAAAATATTCGTCTATTCAAATGTTCTGCACTTATAATTCTCTTCGGTTTCACAAGATCGTAGTAATAATGATCAGTCACGTAAACTCGCAGAACATTAGACATTAAATTAAATTACGCATTTCTTGCTTAATTGAATTTGCCCCTTCTTTTTATTTGCATTATTTATCGATATCTCGATTTTCCGCACCTCATTCTCGTTTTTATTCTCGAGTTATATTACATTGCACACATTGTCTTGCTTTTCTTTGCTAATGCACCACAATTCTATATTTATCTTAGCCGCCATTTTAAATTTATTTCCAAACCAATTTCAGTGCCTCCACAGCTACTGTTCATACATTCCTTATTATGTTTTCTCTCAACTACAACATTCTAGAGAAAGGGCGAGGAATAGAAGTGAAGCTAAGGAAGAATGAACACGAAACGTAGAATAGAAAGGAAGAGGAAAGGAAGTGAGATGCAGATTGCCATAGGAAAAGAGAGTAAAACTCTATAACTAAAGTTTAGATTTTATCTGTTCAACAGATTTTTCAGAAATTGGAGTGAACAACTTGCCTACACATTTGAAATACTTCCTCTTCGGATTGTCCAATTAAACAAGTTTTTACAATTACGAAAACTAATAATACTTACGCATACGCCTACACACATACACACACTCACACAAACACTCACAAACAAATGTGTACGCATCTCTATAAATATGCATGTACTTATATATGTTTGTGGTGTATGTGGCCATGTATGTGCGTGTGTGTGTTGGAGTAAGGCGAGGATCTCTGCAGTAAAATCCAAAGACCGAAACAGATGTAGTACATTGAATTTGTTAGTTTAACTTTTCCTACGGCTTGGATATCCATGAAACTGGATGTAATAGCCAAATCCAAACTCCTGAGAGTATGAGAATCAGGATTGGGCATACATTATGAAATATTTGAGGATACAGATTCGTCGTTAGTAAAAAACATGGCCGGGGTCATATTTGCTCTCTTTCTTGCATCATCACACATGCATATGTATTTACATTACGTATAAGTGCGCATTTCTTGAAAGCGTCCTTGTATTTTATCGTATTCTAAATTTCTCATTCTGCCAGCTTTTATCTAATAAGCAGACGTTTTGAGAGGAAACAAAAATGGTTTTCTTCACTTCATATGCATATTGTAGCATTTATAGCCTCGAGGTCCGAGATCCACCATTCCAAAACAGAATTATTTCATGTTGTCTCGAAGTTCATAATTTCTTCATATATATATATATATTATATATATATATATATATAATATATATATATATATATATACTTGGAAATGGACGCGTGGCGTTCAATTAATATTAATATAATTAATACAAATATATATATGCATATATGGGTACAGGACGTCACCAATTGTGTAAAGAAAATGAAATAGGAAAACAAATGACTTAATTACGCAAACAACGAGAGAAAAGTGGAAAAGAGGACAAGTAAACACAGGGAACGACCCTTCATCAGTTGTCAACTTTCTACCTACTCTTTATTTCGAGCATTTAACGACAATATGAGTCTTCAAAGACCGTTGCTCCCATAGATTCCAAAATAAAAGTTAGGATTTATGGAGAGTGAATTAGAAATAGACGCTAATGTCTTTTCAACTACCATAAAAATCTTCGATACATTAACACACTTTTTTATGCAGATAAAAAGAAAAATGATGTATCCACTTCGGTTAACCACAGACGCGTTTCGAATTTAAAGTGCGGTATTCCGAGTTATAAATTTGCGAGTGTTAGGATTCAATATGTATGCGATCAAGCATCATCGCATAACTAATATTCAACCGCACTCCCAAAAATATACAGTCGAATGTGATACATATTTATCTTTTATACCCACGTGTGTGTACGGCCTATCCCGAAGAAAAGATAACTGCCATTTCGATCATGGAGTAAATTACAATTTTAATAACAACAACAACAACAACAACAATAATAATAATGCTATTTAAATTATGCATATATATATTCTTTTAATCTGTTATTCTTTTATTTGTTTCAGTCATTTGACTGCGGCCATACTGGAGCACCGCCTTTAATCGAGCAAATCTATCCCAGGACTTATTCTTTGTAAGCCTAGTACTTATTCTATCGGTGTCTCTTGCCGAACCGCTAAATGACGGGGACGTAAACACACCAGCGAGCTCAGTACACTGTTGTGGAGCAACTTCTCGGTTTCTGTCGTGTCAACAAACCTCTTGCCAGAATACTCGCTTCCAATAGCTGAAGCGTAGTCACTACATTTGGCCTTCTAGTGGAAGGAGAATCAGCCCTATTTCATTTATAAAACCGAGACATGTGTAAATTGGAAAATAAGATTTAAAAACGCTTGCTTATTAATCTATGCAATAGAATCAAGCAGGCAACTACCCAGAACACAACTAACTTTTTATTTTTCTTAACCGAAAAATGTTGGTTTATCGTCTCAGATAAAGATGAGTCATTCTCAATTA
The DNA here is from genome assembly GCF_006345805.1 of Octopus sinensis. Classification (NCBI taxonomy): domain Eukaryota; kingdom Metazoa; phylum Mollusca; class Cephalopoda; order Octopoda; family Octopodidae; genus Octopus; species Octopus sinensis. The sequence continues at coordinate 59,562,460 of NC_043001.1, forward strand.
AATGGATAAAATCTTATTTTAGAATCTAAAATGCTTCCTTACAACGTTCATCTTTTTCGGCCCTTGCAAAGACTTTAGGCGCCTCACAGAAGCTGTTTCTGAGAGGCGTCTGGATTTTTTGGAATGTTGAAAAAGCGGTTCGTCCTTAATAATCATTTCAACGTCCAAAAGCATATATCACATTATCTAAATCTAAGTTTATCACAAGTAGAATCTACAATACACGAAAACGAGTTAACATAAGTGAATGATCCTATATATGTACAATTGTAGAATTAGCATAAGGTTAGCTGGCTGAATTGTTAGTAGACCAGACAAAACACTTTGCGGTATTTTGTCCGTCTTTACGTTCTGAGTTCAAGTTCTGCTGTATTGTAACTAGAAATCTCTGTAGAATTATGTAGCAACTCCTTCTATTTTCAAGTACATATATCCGATCACAAATAGTTTCTTCGTGAATATGGTCTTTAATGCAATGCAATTCTTCCAATTTTTTGAAAACTTTGTGACTAACAAGTATTACTCTAACATAAACTAGACGGATATAATTCTTCCTACTATAGGCACACGGCCTGAAAATTCTTAGGAAAGAGTCTAGTTGATAACATTGACCCCAGTATATGATTGGTACTTATTTTATCGACACCGAAAAGTCAACTTCGGCAGAACTTGAACTCGGAACGTAAAGACGACAAAATGCCGCAAAGTGTTTTGTCTGGTCTACTAACAATTCAGCCATGTATAGGATCGTTCACTTATGTTTACTCGTTTTCGTTTATTGTAGATTCTACTTGTGATATATGCTTTTATTCTATTCTTCAGGAAACATTAAAACAGAAGTAAACTTTTAATTTCATTAATGCAGTTTTTAAAAAGTATACTTGTATATATAATGATATACATAGTTATAGATATGTCAGATTACATTTCGAAAACAGGTTGTTATAATGTTCAGCATTATCTGTAAATGGGTTGTGTAGATTTCTGTTTCATAGTATGAGGACCTATTTAATTTCAGCAGATTTATAGTTTATTAATGGTGATAGTTCGGTGGTGCAACGAATTTTGTGATTTTTATGTTTTTTTGTTTGTTTTTCCAGAGCCTTTTATACCTCTGCTTATTGTGTAGCTCTTACTGTAGCAAGTAAACCAAGAAAATGGTTTAATTTACAAAAAATGTTCATGCCAAACATCAACAACATCTATCTTATTGATGGGAGAGGACCTGTGTTTAGCACAATTTGAACCTCTCATCGCTAGATCAGCCAAATCTTTTATAGATTCTTCAAAGTTATGTTTAAATATAACGTCAGAAATGCTAGCTTGCTTAATGTTTAGAACCTAAATTACTATCGCTCATGAACACGTGATTACAGGACATTTGGACGGCGCTTCAGCTTTCTCAATGATAAGTAAAAGGTATTTCATCAGACGACAGATATTCAGAATCAGTAGTCTTCATGATGATCTTTTGTGATACCTATTCATAGTTAAGTAAATAGAGAGTTGGAAGTTATAATATTCACGAATTGTACCAATTACCCTGTCTTATATAAAAAGTTTGGGCATATTTTATCGTATTTGAATAAATCATATAACAGTAAGTCATTACAATTTAGAAGTGAAAATAAAACTATATAAGACTGAACATATCGATTTCACGAGAGAGAGAGAGAAAGTGTGTGTGGGTGCGTGTGTGTGTGTTGTGTGTGTGTGTGTGTGTGTGTGTGTGTGTGTGTGTGTGTGTGTGTGTGTGTGTGTGTGTGTGTGTGTGTGTCTGTGTGTCTGTGTACAAAGCACTGAAAGGCGAGGTTGGTGGTCTTTTAACCATACCAGTTTTTGAAACACGAATGAAAAATATCTTTGCAGATATTGTACCCCAACTTGATAGATATCGGTTTCTCTTGTACACATTAACATCTTAACTAAATGCATATGGACTGCCGTTGTTAGTCATAGCAAAAAGTGATTGTAGTTTAGGCACACGTGACAGAATTACTGAACCATGTTTCAATTTTATATTTCATGAGTTTATTGAAAGCGTAAAATTTAGCAGTGAATTATGTATGAACTCTGGCATGATCATATCTAATATAGCTGTGAGATATACTTTGATCTACATCTACCTTTATGATTTTTCAGAAACAACATTTTATATGATTGATTCTATTGATTGATTCTAGTTTCAGCTCACGAGCTGTGGCCATGCTGGGGCACCGCCATATAAAGAAAACTTTTAAATATCGTATTTATTATATTAGACCTACGCTAACCTATTAGCATAGCTTATGACAAATAAAAATAAATATTCATTTGAAATAATTTTTGTAGTCTAGGAAAATTTAACTCACTTTAATGACTGTATTGCACACGAAGATTATTGGTAAACACTAATAATCTTGGTGCGCAATACGTAGTTCATCTTCAGTTTATAACACAGCGGCAAATCTTCAGACGATCTTCTTGCTGCTATTTATAAATCAAATACGGACGACAGCTTTAGTAATATTTTGATTATATTATGAGCTTATAACCAAAATCTTGTCCAGTGTACTTATCTAAGCGAGAATTATTAAGCATATGTACAAGTATTTACATACACAAATATTTGTCCTTTAAATATATTATTTTTCAGATAAGAAACTAGTTTTGCACGCAAGAAAACATTACCTAATTTATCATTCAAAGAATAGACAAAAATGATGGAGCATCATGCAAAATATATTGTTTGTATATATATTTAGATACGTTGCATGTGGCCATTTCTCCAGGTTTAGGTGAAATAATTACAATTAATGAATATCCTTCATTGTCAAAGGACTATAACTTGCTCTTGGAAGTTATATATCAGTGCAATAATAACAGTGCAGTAATATGTTACACGAGATAAATTTAACTCTTCTATTGGTCACAATCTGAAATGAAATTTAAATTTACCTCTTACAGTGAAGAAGTAAATTGGATCTAAATTGCATTAAAAATTCGTGTGCAGTACGGAATTCCGTTTCAGTCCATAACACAGGACAGCAAATCTCCCAACTATCTTCTTGCTGCCTTGTACAAACTTGAGGTGAACAAGATAGAATGTCCTATAGCTTTGAACATCAAAGTAACCTTTGACACACTTCGACTCAACAGAATGTGCGCTAGGCTGAAATTCAAGGTGATACACGGAAACATTGCTAAGTTGGCAACCAAACGCCAACGGGAGATTCACAAAGGGTGTATTTTCATGTCAACACTTTAACCATTATTTTTAAAATGAATCTGTCTTAATACCTGAAACCTGTATTACCCCAACTGTCTACACATACCTTAGTCAACACCTACTGGAACAATCATGCTGACTGTATTACGCACACAAAACAAAATGAATGCTGTTGTGACTGGTTGAATCAGAGACCCTGATAGTATGAGTGCCATGTGGACAAACGATTTCAAGTAATATTTGGCAAATTAGCCCAAAAAGATGAGTCAGGTTTAGAATACAAAAAGTCGTATAATTCTGGAATAAGCTTTTCTGTGCTGGACAAATACCTCGAAAATCATGACTCACTTAACGCTTCGCAGCCTCAACAAGGACCATTCAATTTCTGAAATTTGGTAGAGTAATTTTTGCGAGACAAATACGTATTAACATTTGTATCAATGAAGACAAGCCGCTGCTGCAAAATTCCCGTAACGGGGCAGAGAAAACACAGCTCATCAGGACTCGGAGAAATTCTAAAGTAGCCAAATGACAAATGTCATTAAAAAAAGATAATAATCAAAGATATATCAATGCATTTGCATGTTTTCTCAGAACGATATGTCAAAGCCTAAATTCTTGGCATGCGCTTTCTGCACTCTTCTACTAGAATTTGGGAATAATTTTCAGTGATTGTTGAGATACAAGCTTCGAAAGTTCATGTGCGGAAAGTTCTCTCCTCCGTTATTGACACTTAAGCGATCGGATTAACGAATCGGATTGACCAATCAGATTGACCAATCGGATTAACCAATCGAATGAACCAATCCGACTAGCCATTCGGATTTGTCTGAGAAAATGTTTAACCAATCGGATATGTCCGACTATAAATGTTCTCAAACTGAAAGGCCTAAAATTTTGATTAGATACTGGCATTTTGTTATACCACAAGAGTTTTGAGACTGAGGTTGTAGAACTCATATACTTGTCGAAGTTCCCAGCTGCGTAACTTAAATATTATTGCTCGAAAATATATAGCGTTTGTGCCTTGTTTATACACCAAATTTACTACGAAAGTTCCCTACACGAAGCCTAGTGTTGAAAAGCACCTGAATGTCACAGACTAGTCAAGATAACGCAGCTCAGAATCATCGAGAATAGTAGATACCAATATTTCCCCACTATCTGGCTTGTCAATATCATGTGCTTGCATCATCTCGAAACGAAGTGGATCGTTGTTCTATGATTTATATGCAAATAAAGTGAAGACTATTTACTGATATGCTATTTACTTTCAATTCCTAATATAACTTTGGTGATTTAATTAGAATTGAGATGGGACAAGCTTTCATGCATTTTGCCATTCTTCAATTCCTTTTCTTTTTTTAAATCAATTCTTATGTACGCGGAGACATGGCTGTGTGGTAAGAAATATCCTTCCCAACCACATGACTCTGGTTTCAACTACATTGCATTAACATTTTGTAAGTGTTCTCTACCATAACTTCAGGACTACTATATATATATATATATATATATATTTGAAAACAGTTTGATCCAAATTCGTTGATACTAAGAGTTTCAAGCGTGATGCTAATCATCAGTTATTTTGAATTTGAAGGAGATAAGTTGATTGTTATTACCGCAAGGCGGGCTGTGATTGGTCGAGGAAGGTCACGCGTTGTCGCAGTTTAATGTGGTATATCATTGACAACAGTTACTTGGAAAACATTGCATATTAAACAGGAAATCGACCCAATGAGGGACAGGAAATCGCGTGGTTGGAGGGGGAGTAGAAAGAGGCGGTGTGTACAAGAATATACATGTATATCTGAGTGTGAACGGGCTTATACGGTATCGCGTGTATATCTGCATTTATGCGAATGTACGTATGAGTTCATGAGTGTGCATGCACAACGCCCACACAGACTCACACTCATAACACATGTATATGAACGAATATGCGCGCGGATGGGTACACATGCACACGTGGGCACGTACATACACCTATACACATATATGTGTGTACATATATATATATATAAATATATATATATATATATATAATATATATATATATATATATATATATATATATATATTATATAAATTAGAGACAAAACTACTATTATGCAAAGAAAGACTTAAGCCAATACATAAAATAATTTATATAAATTTAGAAATTTAACAATTATAATTGTTAAATTTCTATGTATTGGCTTAAGTCTTTCTTTGTTTGATTTGCATAATAGTGGTTTTGTCTCTAATTTATATAATATAATATTTGACTATAAAATTGGATTCAATCCTAAATCTGATTTTTCCCTGTAAATTTGGATTTATTCCCTAATATTTATTATTATATATATATATATATATATACATATATATATATATATATATATCTCAATACGCCTGTATGTGTATACACACATACAGGCGTATTCAGATATGTACTCATGTATATTCACGTACACGTGGATATGAATGCGCGTGCATATGTATACTCACGTGCGTGTAAATGTATGAGCGCACTTGGGCATAACAAGCGTTGGGGACTGGTAATTTGTGGTCCTACTCATGGAGACTGGTTGATGATGGTGACCTTGGTAGCAGCTGGTATTAACGTGGTATATGCGGGTTGTCGTCGTGAAAGCGGTTGAAATTCGCCAGAAGTGCATACCTCTGGTGACAGCAATAAGATAGATCGTATTTCTTGTTGACGGATACTGTGCACGTGATTCTCTCTATTAATGTGGGTAGCTAGCTCCTTTGCTTTTGTAGTTATGTCATTTTGTGTGGGATTATGGGTCTTCTTGTATGTTTTGGTGATGGCGGTTGTAAGAAATCTTGAGTGTGTTGAAGTGTTTATTTCGTAAATGTTCTTTGCTACATCTGCGAGGGTGTGTAGTTCGAGTGATTGCTTAATACTGGTCACATAGTCATTTAAGGATTTCAGAAAGGAGTTAGAATAATGCCAAAACTTTACCTTCTTTACAATGTTTCATAGGTCAGTCTTGAAGTTCTCAAGGTCCTTCATACGTGGGAAGCACTTTCGGGGTTGGAAGCCAAACTTATCCGTAGATGTTGCAGTGGATGGATTCTCGTGGAAGAAAGGCTACCAGTACATGCGTTTGATGATTGTGTTCGTGTGTCTTTGTGTTTGACCCCCAACTCTGCTTGAAAACTGGTGTTGATTTCTTTATGTACCTTTAAACTATCGGTTCGGCATAAGGCAACAACAAAATAATACCAGGCTTAAAAGTAAAAGAGAATAAAATGTGAACTAGGATTAATGAGGGAAGTATATCAATTGTTGGAATAACAGCCGAATATTCCCGTACTTTCATCCTAACTTTTATAGAAGAATACCTATTTGATTAATACAGTACTAGATTTATTAGAACAGCTAGAAGTGTTAGAATATATACAAACATACATACATATATATATATATATATGGCCGCGGTTGCTCTCGATCACACGAGAACACGAGGATAAAATATGAAAGCATATAACTGGCGTTTATGCTAAAGGTATTTGATTTTGAAATAATATTGTAAAGGCTCATAAATACACAAAGTTTATTCGTATCCTTTTGAAGAGCTCGACTTTAAGAAGGCTGAAAAAGGGAGTTAGTATGTATTCACGAGACACTGGAGTAAAATATATTATTCAGTGTTGCTGATGTTATTTCCAATGACCACCCTCTGTAAAAGCCTAAATGTTAATGACTATTTTGTTAAAGACAATATAAACTGATATACAAATGTGCTGATAGATATATTGACCTCATCTCCTGATGTATAATTTCAGAAGAATATGAAAGCATACTCATGGAAAATAATTACGTACCACGTTTTAATACGTATAGTTATCAATACAGTTATATATACTTATTCATAACCTTTGCTCTATCGATATTCCATAATTTCTATTTTCGATACATGTTTTACTGAGTTTTACTTTTAAAAGCAGAGGAATTTTAAGTAAACATATACCTATGCATTTACTGTTTTAACGAATGCGAACACTGTCAAAGTAACTCAGGAAAAGCATTCTGTGTACCAAAATATGGACAGAAACTTTAACAAAATGACGTTTGTTTAAAAGTTTTCCAAAGAAGACAGAAATTAATTTCATGTTCAGTCCCTCATGATAAGATAATGGAAAAACAATAAGAAAGCAATAATTGTTCTTGATATTTCTATTCGATTGATTAGTGGTTGGTTGACAGATGGTCGGGATTAGCTTGTTGGAAATTCAATAAAATTAACAATGTGTAATTGAATAATGACCTCGTTAAAACACAAGGGATGTGGTAGGATGTACAACAGTTATTTCGTAAACATAACTTTTGATATTCCAATATGTTTGTATTATTTTCGTTACAATTGAAGAAAAAGGAAAAAAAAAGGAAAAAAACACGTAATTTCTGAAGAAAAATAATTTTTACGTTTAACACAGTTAATAAAAGCTGATCAATAACGTTACTTTTGTGTTTGCCATGTAGAGTTTAATTTCTCGTCAACATAATTTCTTGTCAGGTTTAATCTAATATTCTTACAGAATCAATAGTTGACAACAATATCGACAATAGCACAACAGATAATATGAGAATAAAAGGAAGAAAATAAGAATTACACGTAAACTTATAAATACAACGCATACATAAAAAAGCAATGTATGTGTGTGTGCGTGTGTGTGTATATATATTAAATTTTAGATTCTTATATATTTAATTATGTATATATATATATATATGTGTGTGTGTGTGTGTGTATGCATATATACTTATACATATACATACAATATATATATATATATATGTATGTATATATATATATATACATACATATATACATATATATGTATATACATATACATACATGTATATACATATATATGTAAGTTTATAGGTATATATATATATATGGATGCTCGAAATGAGGAGTAGATAGACAGCCGACAACTGGTGAAGGGTTCTTTCTCTATGTTTACAAATGTTTTCCATTTTCACTCTCGTTGTTTACGTATTTAACACGTTTGTTTACCTATTTCATGTTGTTTGCGCAGTTGGTGACGTCCTGAAGCCATATATGCATATACATATATATATATATTATATATATATATATATATATATATATACATACATATATATATATGTGTATATATATGTGTGTGTGTTTATATAAACACACACACACACACATACACATATATATATATATATATATATATATATATATATATATATATATATAATATATATATATATACATACATATATATATATATGTGTATATATATATGTGTGTGTGTTTATATAAACACACATATATATATATATGCGTGTTTCTATCTGTATATGTATGTATGTATATGTATATATGAGTTTCCCAGACAAATTCTTTCTTCCATTTATTTTAATCATTATTTTTAATTAATTTTAACGATTCGGTTAACACATTCTCCTTCATTATTCACGCCATCTTTCCAACTTTCCAATACTTTGCTAGTGCTTTGATGAGAAATCACTGGTCTTGACTAGAATGATTTTTTCAGCCGTGATTTCAGTTTCACTTCGTATGGGTTTCAAAAGCAAAACGCCCAGCAGATATTTGGAGGGAAATCGAAAAACGTAATAATCGAAAATGCGTTATAACTGGAAAATGCATTGGTGCTACCCAGTCGATCAGTTGAATAGCAGCTGTGGTTAAATTAGCGACGAGGTGGCGAGTGTTGGCGTGTTGAATAAGCAGGCAGTGACACCCGTCAGTTCGTTTCAGCCCGGTTTTCTCAAAGTTCCTTTGCATTTGCTGAATGTAAAGCTCTGCATTGGCAGTAGTTGTATTAAAACATATCATAGTTGATTATTCTTTCCCAGCCCTACCTTGTGCATATCATTGTTTTGCATGGATAGAACTCTGTCTTGCTTCGAGACTGGGCTGGCTTTTCGGGAGTCACCAATTGTTTTCTTAGCGTTATATTGAAGTAAAGACTCTCTTTTTCGTCGCCGGTGACTACAGGGTAAAACAATCTCTGGGCTCATGAATACCCTGGTGCCGAGCGAACAAACTGATGACAATCGAAGAACGCTGGTGTTTCTCACTTTCTTTCATAGCGTGTGGAACCCATGCACTCAGTTTTAGGATCCTAACCATCAGGTGAAGATGACGGTCGATAGTAACATGGAAGTATTCCATCTGCTGGATCAATTCCTTATAGACCAAACTTGGATCCTGGTGGACAAGATGGTTCCATCGATTCTCATTGGACCAAGCAGATCGGCTGGAATACTAAATGTCGGGAGATAGAATTTTCTCTTCTTGAAGCGTGAAAACCAATTTTGTACCGTTATTGCAATACTAGTGATTTCCCCCTTTACAGAACAAATGACTCGAGCGAATTTGGCAGCTTTGTAAACTTCATTGAAAGCAGGTAACACAAAGGGTCGAAAACGCTAATTTGTCTCTTTCTAATTAACTGTCCATTTCCTCTTCCTGCCCCAAACACACCTCTCACATGCACACAAGCATACATACACATATAACCACATCGGAATAATCATAAACATTGTCCTTTTGAATACATTTAATACGTACGCTACGTAGATATGTAAGGTAACATATACATAACAATTGGACATCTTCTGCTAATGTGTATTGCACCAAAGCATACTACTGAATATAGATACATTATATATATATATATATATAACATACTGGGAGAAAGGAAATAAACGAAACGAAACGACGCGAAGGCGCTCAGTCATACAATAATGTAATAAATAAAATATACGCATACATACATATATGTACGAACCTACATCTACATGTATATATGCATGCATATATAAATATATATATGTGAGTACAGGACACCACAAATAGACGTAGAACTCAACGAGAAACGAAAACATAAAAACAGAGGATGGATTTTTTTTAACAACGAAAAAACAGAACACAGGACAACACAAGGAACATTCCCCTTCATCAGCTGTCCCCGGTTCGACTCCATGCGTGTTTCGAAGGTAAGGACAGAACACGCTCGTCGGACCGGTCCTTCCTGCGAGGGAATTAAATAAAATTCCCTTGCAGAGGGGTAAAAACAAGGAAAGAAAAAAATGTGACAAGAACAGGACGTAAAAGCAATACAAATGAAAATACAAATAAAAATACAAATAAAAATACGAATACAAAATAAAAATACAAATATAAAAAAATACAGTACACATAAAGAATAAAAGCAGGACAAAAAAAACAAACATTCAGGGCATATATATAAATATACGCATACGCATATGCATACAGGATTTTATTCTTTTAAAATTATTCTAGATCTGGCTCTGTCAAAAATATCTAAATATATGCATACGCATACACACATGTATATAAACTATTTATGTATGTGTGCATAAACACATGGGCAAGAGTACACTGACATAAACGCTATCACACATCAAAGAATACACTAACACCTATGCACACACACACACACACACACACACACATATATATATATATATATATATATATATATATATTAACTTTATATACTTGAATGAAAAACTAAAGCAGAATGTCTCCATTTTTATTCATTTATATGAAAAGTGTTAAAATGGTGCTTTTAACATTGGTTACATTGCCTGGGTGAATACTTTTGGTAGATTTCTAAACCTTTACTCAATTCTGTAAAACAATATCTAAGAGACGTATTAGGTAGGCAAAATATCATGTAGCATTTTTGATGCGATCACCTTGAAAGTACTTTTTCAAGATAGTACATTAAACATTAAAGTTAAAATTCTAATGCATTTATTCTGATTAGAAAGCAGTTCTGTTCAACATACTCTCCAATCATAAAACACATTCATAGACTAGAGAAAATGTCTAAACTTGGTTTGTGGGTCCATTTTGATTAGACTACGTCTCAGTTTAATCATAGATTTTCCCTCTGTTTGTCATTCAGGCGTAGACATGTTACTGAACTATTCATGGGTGTAATTATCAGAAGTTATGAAACATTGGTTGTCTACAACAATATCCAGCGAAAACAATAATGGATGGCTTCTCATGAAAAGGCGAATCTATCTTCAAACCAGGACTGCAACCGCACGAAGTTATGCTTTGTATCTAGTGGGATACGAAGAGTATCTTGTATCATGAAGTGTTAAACAAAAACGAAACAGCTAATGTGGAGATTAATTGTGGTCAACTGAAAGTATTGACCCACCATAGGGCAATCTGATATAATAATGCAGGATTACATATTGCTCAAGTTTTCCAGAAAAAAATATGGCACTGGATATGGACGTTTTGCTTCATCCAGTTTACTCTGCTGACCTTCAGCTATTTAATTATTGGAATTTTATTTAGAGGGAAAACCATTTATTAATTGTGAAGAGTTTTAAAACGATATTGAGTGCTTCTTTGCTTCGAAACCTGAAGACTCTAACGTCTGAGATGTCAACAATTTGCAAAATGGATAGGACGATGTTATCAATAATGAGGGGAATTATTATCTTCACTAACTATACTAATTAAGACGAAAGAAGTATTTCTTTCTTTCTCATCTTGAAATATGAGAGAACCGCTTTTGCAACAAATGTTTGTTTCTATATACATAATATTTCGCAGCTTTATGCAATTATTATTGTCAAGCTAAATGATTACAAGATTAATATCTTCTCTCACTAACTTAAGAATGGCTGTTTGCTAAATTAAAAGAAAGGTTCAAATAATAATTAGAATTTGTGATTTTTAGACAATATATTTAGGAACCATAATGATATGAGTTCTAATAATGTGTTTGTGTGTTGTAGATCAGTTAAAACAGGTCATGTATTTTTACATATAACCATAATTCGGTAAATTTTGGGGAGCTCACCGGCACGCGCTTCACTAAAAAAAAAACCCTCGGATTTTTGCAGGTGGGGGAAACCAGACACCGATTTTTACCCAGACTCATTGGAAATACTTTTTTTCGTTGAATGAATTAGGGTTACCTCCTAATATGCCAGAAAACACATTTTTGTCCGGAAAACGGGAGTGCAGTGGTGGTGGTGGTGGTGGGGAACTCTCAGAAATTTCAAACCCCCTACTCCGCCATTTTCACGGGGGAAATTTTTTTTTTGCTGTTTCTTTCTTTACCCATATTTTTAGATAACATTTTGCAGAAATACATTTTCGAGAGTGTGGATTACATTAGATTGAAAATTCAAACAAGTTTCAAAAGAATAAGTGAAAATGCTGAAGTTATAGAAATTAATGGTAACGAAGTCAAGGCAGGAGAGCTAATGAATGATTCATCTAAAAAAACGTTAATTTGTGTGTGCGTGTGTGAGTGTGTGTGTGTGTGTGTGTGTCTGTGCGTGTGTGTGTGTTTGTGTTTGTGTGTGTGTGAAACAAGTACAAGTATAATATTAAAACAAAATACCTTAAATCACTGGGTGTATTAATCCCAGATTGCAAAATAGATTTGAAAAATAATCCAGTTTACCTTTGCAAATATGCGCCGAAACTTTAATCAGGTAAATAAAGCGTTTCATTTTTCTATGTTTGGGAGAGAGGGTTGTGAGTGAGTGAAGGTGTGTGTAAGTGGCACTCTCTCTCCCTCTCTCTGTCACACACACGTTATCTTTCATGTAATACACGAATATTACTTAAACCTTCAATATATATTATATATATATTATATATGTATTTATATATATATATATATATATATATATATATATATTATATCATCATCATCATCATCATCATCATTAAACGTCTGCTTTCCATGCTGGCATGAGGTTCGATGGTTAGACTGAGGACTGGCACGCAAGGAGGCTGCACAAGGCTCCAATCTGTTCTGGCGAGGTTTCTACTTCTGGATGCCCTTCCTAAAGCCAACTCATCCGAGAGTGTAGTGGGTGCTTTATACATGCCACTAGTACCGGCATAGGCCGCATATTATATATGCCAGTACCTGCGCCACGTTAAAAACACCATTCGAATGTGGTTGATATCAGTGTACCAGACAAGCCCCTGTGCTGGTGGCATGCAAAAAGCACCCACTACATTCTTGGCGTGGTTGGCGTCAGGAAGGGCATCTAGAAAACAGGGGAGATGCAATTTCCGAGGGTTCCACCCCCACCCCTGTTTTTCGGAGAAAAGTGTTTTGCGACACATTAGGAGGTCAGCATACTTGATTCCACACAAAAAAATACGAGGTTTTATATTTTCTTAGTGAAACGCGCGTGAGTGTAATTCCCAAAATTCACTATATCTATATCTCTCTATATACATACATACATACATACATACATACATACATACATACATATATATATATATACATACATATATATATATACATACATATATATATACTTACATATATATATATACATACATACATACATATATTTAATCAGCCGAAATTACTACGATGATCCGGTTCTTGACTGAAGACTGAGGGGTTCGAATGTCCTGTCCATGTTTATTGTATCGTCTTCTATGAGTTATACGTTCTTGTCCATGTTGTATTTTTCTACATACCTTAATATATATATATATATATACATACACATATATATATATATATATATACATACATATAACTTATAAAATAAGGACAAAAGAAAAATTCTAATGCCAAATATGCCGAAAATAGAAAAAAATTTCAATAACCATTATGCGTCTCGAAACAAGCCGAAAGAAATTTCTAAAAAATTCCGTTATTACCGTATTGGTTCCAATTTCAGGGTTAATTCATAAGAATTTTCCCCTCCTCAGCGATAGATACGTAAGACACGTGCTGGCCATTGATAAAATTATTTTTTTTCCGGAAACAATTTTATCCTACATTAGTTGTGTGTATATATATATATATATATATACACTTCAATGCATTTTAATACAGTTAGTACTCGTTACTACACGGAATATCATCGTAAATACCGCTTTCCTCTATGCATTTATGTGTAGTGAAAAATTGACCCGTTGTCTTTTATATTATTGGCAGAGGTTAAGAATACGTACACCACCAGTTTTCGGTGTAACCATAACCCTAACCCTAAACTCCGAAAACGAGTGGTGTGCGTATTCTTCACCTTCGCCCACATTGTTACCCTTTTCCCTTTTGATGCAAATCGAACGAAAGAAGTGTTGTTGTTTTTTGTATATAATATGCAGTTATGTGATCAAATATCGTTGCATACAAAATGAAAGTAAGTCGGTATCTGTATATTTAATCGCAATGTATTCTTAGTATTTCTTGTGATGAAAAGAAAAATGTGTACTTACCGTAGTTAAAGCAATGAAATATTATTAGCTAAATGATTGTAAAGCATAGAAATATTTGAAAATGCAGACACTATAAGATGAAATACTGCAAAGCATTTAAGAGAACGTGCGTTTAAAATTAAGAATAAAAGCTATGAATAAATGAGGAATATTAACTGGAAAAAATACAGTGAAACATAAATTGTAATAATAAGTGTAAATCCAACTAACGAAAATGTTTCAACATAAAACGTTGTCAGTAACTAAAAAAGGCTTAAAAACGTAAGCCATTAATGAAAATAAGTATATAAGAAAAATGCAACGAACAAATTATTTTAATGGCCTATATCACACACAGATAGTAAAGGAAGTATTAAAGAAGTTTGAATGTGCAATGTTTGCCAAGTAGAAATTCAAAAATGAACACGTCACTTCCGCGCATGAGCACAAACTGTTGTCCGGTCATGGAAACTTCCTTGAAGCGAGGGCCCACAGTTTCAAACAATTGTGCATGCGTTACCGCAAGTCCATAGTAAACATGTATGTTTTTAAGTTATATCGTTAGAAATACTAGCTTGTTCAGTGTTTATCGATACTTAGATTATCATAGAAACTCCGAAGTAAATTATGTAATATATGCGTGTGAGTGTGTGTATGTCGTGATTTCTCTTAGGCATAGTAATACTAATAACCAGTTCAGTTATGTTTTCTCTCCCCTTTCTTTTCTGTAGAAAAGTGTAGGTTCAAAACGTTAAAGCTTCTACCATTGTTCCTGAGCATTAAACCAATACACATTGTTTATTGTTTTTTCAACTGTTCTCTGCGTTTATTATATTTTTGAACCATATATATATATATATATATATAATATCTGATACAGTCCCTATTTGGGGCCATCGATATCTGAAATGTTTTTTATAAAATTATTTTAGCATTTCCTACCTTGACTTTTTTCCATCTCTCTCTCTCTCTCTCTCTCTCTCTCTCTCTCTCTATATATATATATATATATATATATATATATATATATAATATATATATATATATATATATATATATATATATATACTAAGAATGAGGAAGGCCAGTTTATGGGATTACCTTAGTTTTCCCGAACATAAAGTGTTTAAATATATGGCGTATCGTCAGATACCAAAAACCAGTTGGCCCAGGGCCTCTCAAAATACATTGAGGAGGAAATGCAGACACTATACGATGAAATATTGGGCCAACAGGTTTTGGGGCTCTGACGATATACTATAAAGCTAAAACTTTTTAGGGCGGGAAACTTAAGGTAATCCCATAAATCGGCCTGCCCAACTTTTAGTATATACTGCTCTACATATTAGAGTGTTCTTCTTTCGGATTTATGTTTTCTACACAAAACTGTCCAATGAACGGGAACGTGAAACTCTGAGTAACAGTTTTTGTGATATTTTTGCTACTTTCTAATAAAGCATGCTACTCTACCTCTGGTATGCGAGTACTATTTTTCCCACTTTGTTTCGCAATCATGTGCTCACTATGGTATATATATAATATATATATATATATATATAATATATATATATTATATATATATATAATATATATATATATTTAATTTAATATATATAATATATATATAGATTTAATTTAATCAGGTTAGTTTACCATTAAACAGTAGATGAAACGGTGCATCGTATAAGAAATTACAGGGTAAATGTTTTTTAATTTTCTCCTGGTTTACGGAATTGATGTTTATTTGCGGTTGAAGCTTTGGCTGTTATTTCTAGTGGGTGAATGGCCTATTATGGCCATTCCTTGATTGTGATGTTGAACTTAAAAATGGTCTATGACTATTTAATTTTTTCCCACTAGGCCGCTGGTGGCAAAAAAATTCTACAAAATTTTTTGCCACCCTATATTGATTAATTATGAATTTTCTGGTTAATTCCGTAATGGAATCGGCGGCTTATATTTATTTGCTGCCGATAAATTTGGCGCGAGTGCGATGATTTGAAAATTTTAGGTCAGATATTGCCGAGGCAGGGTCGGAAATGCCTCGTGAAAATATCTGTTCCGACTTGGCTATTTCTTACTGATGAATCTAAGGGCCTATGGAAGATTGGCTTGATTTAATTTAATCAGGTTAGTTTACCATTAAACAGTAGATGAAACGGTGCATCGTATAAGAAATTACAGGGTACATGTTTTTTAATTTTCTCCTGGTTTACGTAATTGATGTTTATTTGCGGTTGAAGCTTTGGCTGTTATTTCTAGTGGGTGAATGGCCTATTATGGCCGTTCCTTGATTGTGATGTTGAACTTAAAAATGGTCTATGACTATTTAATTTTTTCCCACTAGGCCGCTGGTGGCAAAAAAATTCTACAAAATTTGTTGCCACCCTATATTGATTAATTATGAATTTTCTGGTTAATTCCGTAATGGAATCGGCGGCTTATATTTATTTGCTGCCGATAAATTTGGCGCGAGTGCGATGATTTGAAAATTTTAGGTCAGATATTGCCGAGGCAGGGTCGGAAATGCCTCGTGAAAATATCTGTTCCGACTTGGCTATTTCTTACTGATGAATCTAAGGGCCTATGGAAGATTGGCTTGATTTAATTTAATCAGGTTAGTTTACCATTAAACAGTAGATGAAACGGTGCATCGTATAAGAAATTACAGGGTAAATGTTTTTTAATTTTCTCCTGGTTTACGGAATTGATGTTATTTGCGGTTGAAGCTTTGGCTGTTATTTCTAGTGGGTGAATGGCCTATTATGGCCGTTCCTTGATTGTTGATGTTGAACTTAAAAATGGTCTATGACTATTTAATTTTTTCCCACTAGGCCGCTGGTGGCAAAAAAATTCTACAAAATTTTTTGCCACCCTATATTGATTAATTATGAATTTTCTGGTTAATTCCGTAATGGAATCGGCGGCTTATATTTATTTGCTGCCGATAAATTTGGCGCGAGTGCGATGATTTGAAAATTTTAGGTCAGATATTGCCGAGGCAGGGTCGGAAATGCCTCGTGAAAATATCTGTTCCGACTTGGCTATTTCTTACTGATGAATCTAAGGGCCTATGGAAGATTGGCTTGATTTAATTTAATCAGGTTAGTTTACCATTAAACAGTAGATGAAACGGTGCATCGTATAAGAAATTACAGGGTAAATGTTTTTTAATTTTCTCCTGGTTTACGAATTGATGTTTATTTGCGGTTGAAGCTTTGGCTGTTATTTCTAGTGGGTGAATGGCCTATTATGGCCGTTCCTTGATTGTGATGTTGAACGTAAAAATGGTCTATGACTATTTAATTTTTTCCCACTAGGCCGCTGGTGGCAAAAAAATTCTACAAAATTTTTTGCCACCCTATATTGATTAATTATGAATTTTCTGGTTAATTCCGTAATGGAATCGGCGGCTTATATTTATTTGCTGCCGATAAATTTGGCGCGAGAGCGATGATTTGAAAATTTTAGGTCAGATATTGCCGAGGCAGGGTCGGAAATGCCTCGTGAAAATATCTGTTCCGACTTGGCTATTTCTTACTGATGAATCTAAGGGCCTATGGAAGATTGGCTTGATTTAATTTAATCAGGTTAGTTTACCATTAAACAGTAGATGAAACGGTGCATCGTATAAGAAATTACAGGGTAAATGTTTTTTAATTTTCTCCTGGTTTACGGAATTGATGTTTATTTGCGGTTGAAGCTTTGGCTGTTATTTCTAGTGGGTGAATGGCCTATTATGGCCGTTCCTTGATTGTGATGTTGAACTTAAAAATGGTCTATGACTATTTAATTTTTTCCCACTAGGCCGCTGGTGGCAAAAAAATTCTACAAAATTTTTTGCCACCCTATATTGATTAATTATGAATTTTCTGGTTAATTCCGTAATGGAATCGGCGGCTTATATTTATTTGCTGCCGATAAATTTGGCGCGAGTGCGATGATTTGAAAATTTTAGGTCAGATATTGCCGAGGCAGGGTCGGAAATGCCTCGTGAAAATATCTGTTCCGACTTGGCTATTTCTTACTGATGAATCTAAGGGCCTATGGAAGATTGGCTTGATTTAATTTAATCAGGTTAGTTTACCATTAAACAGTAGATGAAACGGTGCATCGTATAAGAAATTACAGGGTAAATGTTTTTTAATTTTCTCCTGGTTTACGGAATTGATGTTTATTTGCGGTTGAAGCTTGGCTGTTATTTCTAGTGGGTGAATGGCCTATTATGGCCGTTCCTTGATTGTGATGTTGAACTTAAAAATGGTCTATGACTATTTAATTTTTTCCCACTAGGCCGCTGGTGGCAAAAAAATTCTACAAAATTTTTTGCCACCCTATATTGATTAATTATGAATTTTCTGGTTAATTCCGTAATGGAATCGGCGGCTTATATTTATTTGCTGCCGATAAATTTGGCGCGAGTGCGATGATTTGAAAATTTTAGGTCAGATATTGCCGAGGCAGGGTCGGAAATGCCTCGTGAAAATATCTGTTCCGACTTGGCTATTTCTTACTGATGAATCTAAGGGCCTATGGAAGATTGGCTTGATTTAATTTAATCAGGTTAGTTTACCATTAAACAGTAGATGAAACGGTGCATCGTATAAGAAATTACAGGGTAAATGTTTTTTAATTTTCTCCTGGTTTACGGAATTGATGTTTATTTGCGGTTGAAGCTTTGGCTGTTATTTCTAGTGGGTGAATGGCCTATTATGGCCGTTCCTTGATTGTGATATATATATATATATATATTATATATATATATATATAGCTGAGAGAGAGAGAGGAGAGAGAGAGAGAGAGAGAGAGAGAGAGAGAGAGAGAGAGAGGCGCACACGCTTCGACATATTCTGATTAATTACCTGTTATGAACCTGTCTGCTGATGTTAAATCAACCCCATGCGTTTGCGTTATTATGTATTAACGAGATAATTTATTTATGTTTGTTTTCTCTGTCGTTTACGTCATATATTGCTGATTCATGAAATTTTGATCAAGTGATGAAGACATTTCTAAGATTTCTATCAACTCTCATCAAACTTCACACATTTTCTTGTCTTTCAAATGTGGTATGTATATTAGACACATAAGAAACCATTATTTCTCTACCGACTCTCAACAAATATAATTTATGATAGGCAGATTTTCTGATTACTATCAAATAAGTTATTTACTGCATATTTCATCGCACTTCTCTTGATATATGTCAGCATGGAAATATTACCTTATTATATACACATTAATAAGTTTTATTGCTAGAACTAATGCTTTAACATCTTGGTTATAGGGACATATGTAACATCTGTACTGTATCTCAATAAGACATTACTATGTTTATTTCTCTTCGTAATCTCTATTTTATGGCTGGACACTGTGTCCTTTGTCATGCGACGAACTAATTGCTGATTGACTACTAAATATTTCAATGGGAATTATACTATATTTGCTTGAAAAACACAATAAGTTCACATTATTTCCATCATAATGATGGTAATTACCGTATAAGTATAGATAAAACACGCTTTCGATGTTATCGCATTGCACAGTGAAAGAAAGAATACAGAAGAAGCAGCTAGATAGCCAGTATGAGACCGACTGCTTGCATTTCATGCTACCGTGGCAGCAAGGTAGCGGTCGTTTGAACAGTCAAATCTCGAATGTAATGGTCAATTCGCACAAATTTCGAAAAGAAAATACATCATGATGCATAAAGTTTTCCTAATGCGACGGTCATGGATAGAAAATTCTTATTCATAGGTTTTCTCGGTCAAGCATATCGACAATAACAACCATCAATCGCCTTTGACATCGTGGAGCTTCCTAGGCAGCCGGTAATAAAATCAGAAGGAAAAATTCACAGTAATAAAGTCATAATTTTGGCTAGGAAAAATGTCACAATTAATTTATGGAATCAAGACAATACTCCACTCCGTACAAAACCTCTTTTGACTTCCTTTCCTGTGACTTTTTATATGTGACTTTTTAATTTTACCTGGATTCGAATCCTATATAGTCAATCGACAAGTTAGATGTAACAAACAAATACAACAAATCATCCTATTGTTTCTTTAAAAAAGGATGCAGTGAATTGTATATTTCTCTATACACTGTGCTATGCCTGCTAAAAGAGACAGGGTGTCCAATACTGGAATAAATTTGTTCGATCGATGTTGACTGAACAGAAAAAAGAAGACTTGTTTTAATATATTGATTATGAGACTGGCGTACTGTATTCTGCGTAAATGCGCGACAGCTATACCAAGAAGATGGTCGCTAGAACTGCAAGCAATAGCATTCATAATTTCTGCAAATCACAATCCCGT
The DNA here is from genome assembly GCF_006345805.1 of Octopus sinensis. Lineage (NCBI taxonomy): Eukaryota > Metazoa > Mollusca > Cephalopoda > Octopoda > Octopodidae > Octopus > Octopus sinensis. The sequence continues at coordinate 59,583,246 of NC_043001.1, forward strand.
CATCGAAAGGGAATGGATACAGTGGAGAAACTGGTCCTGGCTATATATTGCATCTAAGTTGGGGTGTTCAATGCATGAATTCGCATAATTCTATGTTTACTCAATTATGATTGACGTAGTGCGACAACAAGATTCCCTTTACGATTTCCAATAAAAAAAAAAATCATCATTATTTTATCGCTATCAACAAGTAGTGCTGAGTTATTAAGAATCTTGGTTCTTCAGTATGACCTTATTGCGTTGCATATTTAGGGATGCGTCTACTCTCATAATATGTGATTGATCAGAGTTCTCTGAATAGAATTTTCCAGATAAAGAATCTGGGGAATCCCATATTTAGAGCATTCATTTTCATGTGTGATAAACTTCATCATTCAAGGTGGTGCTCCAGTATGGCTGTCGTCAAGTGATTGAAACAAGTAAAAGAATTCGTTCTCTTTAATGCCACTATTTGGCTCATGATTGCATTTAGCACTCGGGCCCGTTTCCAAGCCTGGCGTGTGACATGATTCCTTCTCCCCTCGTACGACACTCCGAGCTGAATTACTAGAAAAGCCGTGATTAATGTCCTTCCTTCTCTGAACAGGGAACAAAATTTTTTTTAAAACAAGCTTAATATTCAAATTAGAAATCTTCATTAGTAGCAATACAAGAAGTGTAATTTTCGAAATGTCACAGTCGATTCATGTTAAATTTACATCACACAGCCGTAATGTGATAAAATGGGCAATTGACGATTCAAAAAATAGGCAAATTATAAATGACAACACTACAATTAACACACAATTAAGATAGTTTCCTTTAATGTCATGTTGTCATGACATCATTCGAAAAATGTTAAAGGAATATATGAAAAGATATCATAACCAAAGGAAGCGAAAACCTTTTCCATTATTTTTTCTTTCAGTTATTTTATTCTCCTGGCATTAAGATCTTTCCACATTTGACGAGAAATTTCCGTAAAACACTTAATCCTGTAAAGTGATACTCCAAGTGAAAAGATGTCATTAACATAATTAATATTATCATAAAATTGAATCTGTGTTAAGGAAATTATTAGAACATTCACATGATAAAATGTTAACCGAATGTTATTTCATTTGCTGGTTTGTTACGGTAAATGTTAAACACACAGAACAAAAGGCAAACGATTTCACTTCTATTTTCGAACCCTTGTTCTATCTCTCCTTTTCTCTCCCTTCCTCTTTCCATCTCCCTCTCAACTCTCTTTCGTTCCCCTCCCTTTTCACTCACTCTCTCTCTTTCTCTCTCTCTCTCATTCGCTTGTTCATTCGTTCATATGTAAAATATGTACATATCCTATCACGAACTTAGCATTTTAAAATAAGTATACAAAGATTATGTTTGAAACAGCTTGAGTATCAGAAGCAGCTCACGCTTGCCTTATTAATGTTTCATGGAAATCTTTTTCAAATTGACAGGAATAAGGAGTAAATCATTTAAATAATAAAAATGTCATCGACATGAAACACCAAGTTTTATATGTCAATCTCATATTTTAGATATCCTAGGGTAATCTAATTCTATTTATTGTGTGGTAAAAAAATTTATAAGGGAAAAGAAAGTAGAGATGAGAAACTTAATAATGTAATTCTATTCAGTGATGTTTCTCTAGACAAAAAGAAAAGGATTGTATAAATACGATAACTTTTTCTAATGAAATATGTAGAAATGTAAATATCTACTAGATTTTTCAACGCTACATGGGTCCATGTTAAAAATGAAAATAAAATTTTCTGATTATTTTGGCCTTATTCTCTACTAAAATCTATACATAAACGTACAGAAAATTTCTCCGAAAATAAACAATGAAAATCTGGTAAATTTGAACAGAAAATTCATTTCACATCACTGTTCATAACACACATTATACGCTATATTCAAATTCTTTTTCGAATTTTTTTCTCACTATTGAATGGTTTAGAATGACAAATTTTACATTATAAACAGATATTTTATCAGCAGTCATATGAATACCAGGGGCTTCCTTGTTGAAATTCAATCTAAAGTCTTGAAACCAACAAAATGTCAGTCAATTTCTAGCATTATATTTTTGTTTGGTGCCGTGGCTTTTTATTCCACAGCCACCAATTTGAATCCAATTTCCAGCAAATATAACTACGACTTATGAAGGTCTTAATATGATATTTTTAAAATGACAGATACTTTCAAAAATATGTTGACATACCTAAGCTGCTGCTGCATTGAAAATGAGTCCGTATATAAAGTAATTATATGGTGTAACGAATGGTATTCATTAGCAGCTTATTAGTTATTATCATTTTCAATAGGTTTCTATGCCCTCGGTTGCAAAGATTTACTTCATATCTCCTTAATGGGATACGAAAAATGAATAAATATTGCATGATGGCAATTTATGATATCACTTACTATAATACTGTAGAACATTTGTCGATTTAAAAATATTAGTTTATCTCTTCCTTCTTTCTCGTTAACTATCTTTCGCTTTGCTTCCCTCTTTCCCTTACACAACTGCTTTATATATATATATATTATATATATATATATATATATATATATTATATATATATATATATATATATTATATATATATATATGTCCAAATTCCAACATGGTTCCTGGCTGAGTCCCACTGCGTGGCACCTTGGGCAAGTATCTTCTACTATAGCCGCGGGAAGACTATATATATATATATATATATATATATATATATATATATATATCTATATATATATATATATATATATATATATATGTAAGTATGTATGTATGTATGTATGTATGTATGTATGTATGTATGTATGTATGTATGTATGTGTGTGTGTGTGATATAGCTATAGATGTGTACGTACATATATAACGGGGACGAAAAACGATAAGATTGGAATAAGTTGAATAAGCGGCGATTTATTCTGAGTTTCCCTGCAGTTTTGATTCATAAGTTTTTTCTTTCTCTTCCAGGTTATTTCACGTGGTTTCGACGAATATGACATCGAAATCACGCGTAAACGGTTCCTTTCCTCAGAGAACATAAGATTTGGCTGCTATTTCTTGCACGCCTTACTGCCACGTAACAGGTATTCCGGATCCTTTATCGCACTAATATCTCGACAACCATTTGTCCGATTTACACGAAATTTGTTTCATTTCGTTCGTATCTACATTTCAGGGATGGGTAATTAATAGTAATTTCCCATTATGCGCAGGCTGGCTGTGTAACATAACAAGCAAACAAGCAAGATTCAAGCTGACTTTTAATATATTATAGATACACGAGGAGTTGCTGAAAAGTTCTTGGCTTTAAGGATATCTCGAAAGCACTGGCTGGAGGCCCAACTTTCCAAATTCTTTTACACGACTTAGAAATCCTACTCTGTCTCTACTCTGTGTCTTCTTGAACTTTTATAACCCGCTATTTTGCTAGTTGCAAATCAGTGACCGATGGTCATTTTATATACAATATACCGCTCGCAGAAGCTGATCTTAGCTACACTCCACTGCACGGGCGCGTTCGCCTGGCGTGAGACAAATAGCTCGAAACCAGCCGGTCCCGCGATCCTGTCAGCTGTTGGAGGTTAGCAGTGGTTCGCTCCCCCTGCAAATCAGTGACTGATGCTCACTTTGCTTACAATATATCGCTGGCAGAAGCGGATCTTAGCTATACTCAACTGCGCAGGTGTGCACCTAACGTGAGTCAAATAGCTCGAAACCAGCCGGTCCCGCGATCCTGTCAGCTGTTGGAAGGTATTAGGGTTTTGCTCTACGTGCTAGCGACATATTGTACATAAAAGGTGCATAGCTTGCACAGAAAACCAGCCAGCAGAGAATACGTCTGTGGTTAAACTAGTAGTAACTTTCATCTGCTACTTTGATGTGGCTTACTTGCTTTAATGTTTAGTATACGCTATTCCTCTATCTCTTCTGAAGATTCTATAACCAGCTATTTTGCTTATTTTTATGTGTGTGTGTGTGTGTATTTGTGTGTGTGTGTGTGTGTGTGTGTGTGTGTGTGTGTGTGTGTGTGTGTGTGTGTGTGTGTGTGTATTCATAATAAAGTCAAAACAAACAGTGATATTTTGAAAACATTTCATAGATGTATTTCAAGTTTACATTATATATCATAGGAAATGCATCCATTACATAAGACCTTCCATAGTTAAGCAATTGCAAAATACGAAACCGTTTATGGAAACGTATCGATGTATATTGTCAGAGCAGTATGTCGGTTACTCTTTAAGAGGATGAATATGTATGAAGTAGTAATGGTCATTTGACCCCATAAAAGCAAGTCACTGAACACATAATTAGGAAAATTGAATGAATAAGGTTCAATAATTTCAGCCCGGAATTAACAATTATTCTAACTTCAACAATGTAAGTTTCATTGATGTAACCGACATCTTATATACAAATAATGATAAACTGTAGAGCAAATGAAATTAAATGATTAAATATTTTAATACAGATGTAGTTCATTCGCTAATAATTGCGAACTTGTAGTCATTTTGAACGTGAGTGTTATCTCTAGGTTGTCGTCAATTTCAGAATCATTCCATAACCTGATACTATAATGCTTATTTCGAAGCGTTAAATCTATCATGGCAAAATATTTCTTAGCTTTATTAATTCATTATTTATACCGCTAAAAATTATTTGCGCAATAGAAATTCATTTAAGCTAAGTTTCAAATTTTCGGCATTAGTAGTAGCTACAGGTAGCAACCTACGCTCTTTTAAAATGTGAATACTACATTTTATAATTGAGACTTAACTGTGCAAAAACGCTCTCAGCTCAACCTTTATTATATATCGTCTCAAATTGTATCAACCAGGGCTATGCAAAACTATTTAAATGCTACTATTCAGATGAAAACTTTAGAGGTAAACTTATGCAAAAATAATTAACGACCATACAAACTTCAACATTATAAATATATATAGTAAAAATGAGAACTTTTCAATAAATGTATGAATTTTTATACAAGAATTTTGGTAAATTTCCAAACCGAGTTTAAAGGAATATATTGTTCTGGCGGGTACCGTAATTACTCTCAAATCGGTTTCAAATTCCGGCTAATCACAACGGTCCGTATGTGTACTCGAGCAAACAATGAGTTGTAAGGCTCTGGTACTCACTCGCGTTGGGTAATACCGTGTGTCTTGTTCAGGACTACATGTGTTCCGTAGATTAGGAAAATGAGGAGTTTTCACATACAGTTTGACAGATATTTACGGCATATTCTCCGGACCTACAGGTGTTTCAACTGCAGTGACTGCACATTGTTGGGTGTGCAACTTTGCACCATCGTCGGTGCAGATTCCTCAGTGTTTAGATCGTTTTTAAGTAAACTCATTTGTTATAAATACACACACACACACACACACACACACACACACACATATATATATATATATATATATATATATATATATACATTATTTAGGCAGCAAATTTTTCATCGCTTCATAAATACACGATATTTTTAACACGTTCTTTTGCATTTCATCTTATAGCTCTGCTTACATTTTCCAGTGTTGACATTCAAGACTCCATGTTCCACGTCTTGCCATCGATCTACTGAATTAATATTTCATTGCTTTTAGCAAGGTAAATCTAATTTTTGTTATTTTCCTTTTCAACATACGTAGTAAAATAACATATATACATTGTTATTCGAAACTATTTAACCGGGCTTCACAATAAATGTATGTTTCTCGGAAGAGGGGCTGAGGGCTTTAACGACGTTTAATGGGTGACAGTTTTAGTGAAGTATATCAATTTAACTTGAAATTTTCGAATATTTTTGAAATTAATTTTAAAACTGTTCAAATGACGACGGCAGTCCTGATCCATCCGACACACATCATCAATGAGAAAGCTCTCTATATGGTCGCCCAGCATGCTAGAAATAGCAGCCAAATCTAATTTAAATCACACCTTACTGGAAGACATTAGATGAAGTGGTGAAGACTCACCTTAAAATTTTGATTTTAATGGATGACAAAGGAGCCGGATCACTTGTAATATGAAGTTCTCAAAAGGATTCAGCCTACTCAGCAAGTCTAACATCTGGTAGTGCTGTGTTTCTAGGTTCTCCACCCACCTTTACAGTGATTCTCTCTCCTCATATATTATGTCTCCTCTCCACTACCAGGAGCAGTGTGCACACTGCCCGCCCCTTCTTCTATCTCCTTCTTTCATCCCTAGCTCTCGGCTCAACCCTACTCATTTTGGTAGTCTGTTGATACCACCACCATCACTTATTCACCCTCCCACACATCCTTGCAAACCATCCACTGTTTTATGAGAGCCACTTGGGTACCTTAACACCATTATTCATTCCTTGCAGCTCCTGCCGATCTCCACCACCCCTTTTATTATTATGATAAATTTCAGTAACCATACAGATCCTTCTGCAAGGACCTCTCATAGTACTCGTTGCATGAAGCTAACCTCTGTTGTTCATCAAACCCAGGGTTCAGAGTACCACAAAATGCATAACAACACAGTTGCGCCAGGGGAATGACAAAAGCACCCGGTGCAAACTGTAAAATGATTAGCTTTAGGAAGAGCATCTAGCTGTAAAAGCCATGCAAAAACAGACATTGGCACTCAAAGCACTCCTTGGGCACATCAGTTTCAGTCAAACCACCCAACCGATGCCAGCATGGAACGTGTACGTTAAGTGATAATGATGAACCAAAAAAGATCTCTTCTCGGTAGCATGAATGTGTTGCTGTAATAGTATTGAAATAATATGATAGCTAGAACATTAAAGAATGTAGTGATTTCAGAAAAAAATTGATGCGATTTAAGATTTTTAAAAAATGGCTCGTAAGTTTTTGAAGGTTTTTCCTACTTATTGAAACTGATTACAGTTACAGGGTATTCAGCTGCAGCTGGGTATATATATATATATATATATATATTATATATATATATATACATTATTTAGGCAGCAAATTTTTCATCGCTTCATAAATACACGATATTTTTAACACGTTCTTTTGCATTTCATCTTATAGCTCTGCTTACATTTTCCAGTGTTGACATTCAAGACTCCATGTTCCACGTCTTGCCATCGATCTACTGAATTAATATTTCATTGCTTTTAGCAAGGTAAATCTAATTTTTGTTATTTTCCTTTTCAACATACGTAGTAAAATAACATATATACATTGTTATTCGAAACTATTTAACCGGGCTTCACAATAAATGTATGTTTCTCGGAAGAGGGGCTGAGGGCTTTAACGACGTTTAATGGGTGACAGTTTTAGTGAAGTATATCAATTTAACTTGAAATTTTCGAATATTTTTGAAATTAATTTTAAAACTGTTCAAATGACGACGGCAGTCCTGATCCATCCGACACACATCATCAATGAGAAAGCTCTCTATATGGTCGCCCAGCATGCTAGAAATAGCAGCCAAATCTAATTTAAATCACACCTTACTGGAAGACATTAGATGAAGTGGTGAAGACTCACCTTAAAATTTTGATTTTAATGGATGACAAAGGAGCCGGATCACTTGTAATATGAAGTTCTCAAAAGGATTCAGCCTACTCAGCAAGTCTAACATCTGGTAGTGCTGTGTTTCTAGGTTCTCCACCCACCTTTACAGTGATTCTCTCTCCTCATATATTATGTCTCCTCTCCACTACCAGGAGCAGTGTGCACACTGCCCGCCCCTTCTTCTATCTCCTTCTTTCATCCCTAGCTCTCGGCTCAACCCTACTCATTTTGGTAGTCTGTTGATACCACCACCATCACTTATTCACCCTCCCACACATCCTTGCAAACCATCCACTGTTTTATGAGAGCCACTTGGGTACCTTAACACCATTATTCATTCCTTGCAGCTCCTGCCGATCTCCACCACCCCTTTTATTATTATGATAAATTTCAGTAACCATACAGATCCTTCTGCAAGGACCTCTCATAGTACTCGTTGCATGAAGCTAACCTCTGTTGTTCATCAAACCCAGGGTTCAGAGTACCACAAAATGCATAACAACACAGTTGCGCCAGGGGAATGACAAAAGCACCCGGTGCAAACTGTAAAATGATTAGCTTTAGGAAGAGCATCTAGCTGTAAAAGCCATGCAAAAACAGACATTGGCACTCAAAGCACTCCTTGGGCACATCAGTTTCAGTCAAACCACCCAACCGATGCCAGCATGGAACGTGTACGTTAAGTGATAATGATGAACCAAAAAAGATCTCTTCTCGGTAGCATGAATGTGTTGCTGTAATAGTATTGAAATAATATGATAGCTAGAACATTAAAGAATGTAGTGATTTCAGAAAAAAATTGATGCGATTTAAGATTTTTAAAAAATGGCTCGTAAGTTTTTGAAGGTTTTTCCTACTTATTGAAACTGATTACAGTTACAGGGTATTCAGCTGCAGCTGGGTATATATATATATATATATATATATATATATATATATATATATTTCATTCAAAATGCACAAGTATATTTTAATATTTACTGAGAGAATTCTTTCAGTTTTAATTTTTTAACAATAATGCTAATGAATATGACATGTGTTTAAAGAAAATGTGGACCCACTTTTCTAATAACTTAATAGGTTTAAAATTGCAGCTGTTCTCCCAGTATATGCTTATGTCTCCTTCCCATTTGAAATGTGAAAATTATAATTCATTTATTTCATGCAGTGGTGGAGTTTTTTTCCACATTCTGAATATTGAATGTGGTTTTGTTTTGTTTGAATTGAAGGGTAAACTGTAATTTTAAATGCAAAAAAAAAAAAATGAATACCATCACTTCAATTAAGAATCAAAAATGTACAGCTATATTTCTCTTAATTGTAATTAGTTTCTGACAGAAAAAAAAAAATTCTCAAATTTTTCCCCAAAAGCTTTTATATTTTCTCTAAATATGTTCTAGGAAACTACTTCCATTATAATTCAAGAGTGTGAAATAATATTCACTCAAAGGTGTAAAAATGGAAATATAATTGAAAAGAGACAGCTTTACAATAAACAATGACATACACACCATTCATCAATTACTACTGAACAAGGATTAAAATTACAGCATGATGATAGAATAAGGCAGGTTTCGATTTAGGAAATTTTAAGAAGCACAGACACAACGAGCAAGCAGCAAATGAATAGACTTTGTGAGGAAAAGATCAGAAAATTGACAACTTTAAAGATGACATTGAAATAAGCTACATGGAGAAAAAAGAATGAGAAATGTTGTAAATGTGGTGCATTCATAAGAATAAATGGAAGAATTTCCACTTTGTTCAATTTTTGTTGTGGGGAGAGTTAGGTTTCACTTATGCCCATCTCACAGCCACCAGCTCAGCTTAAAGAACTCTTAACTTCGACTACTGAAGGTGTCCTATTTAGGTCTAATATCAGGGCTCATAAGATTTCACATCATCTGATGTAACAGGCACTAAAAACAAAACTTACAATCAATTAGGTATTTATATATATGCAAGATATAGTCGGGTCTTCTATCAATTCCTTCACATTTACTTGTCTCCCCAGATAAGGAGCCATAATAAGGAGCTATATTTACAATACAGAGTATCAACTACATCACTGAATGACATTAGTCAAAAGAGTAGATATATACTTGATGATATCATTATAAGTTATGATGCTATGACATAATGAATTGGCAACTCTCTTTCAAAATATCAGTGTAGAATATTTAGACATTGTAAATACACAAGATTTTTCAAAGGTTGTTCTAGAAGAGAAACATATTTCTATATAACCAAACATGCAATTTTCCAGATGTGAATATGGAAACAGTACAACGACAAAGACTTCTAACTCTGAGTAAAAGGTCATGATCCAATTCCTTTGTCATCCTTTAAACTCAGAATCCTGAGGTCAGCCTTCACCACTACAAGAAGACAAAATCAATCAAAGTTCACATCAGGATGACCCTTAAGAATTCAATACAGAGCACTTAAGTACCTCAAATATTTCAGGCTTTCCATTACAATATTAATGCAATAATGCTGTAATTAATCTCTTATGTACAAATTGACCAAACTAATGGCATGAGTAATATTACACATTTAGATTAAGACATTCAACAGAAAGTCATTAAGGTAAAAATTACAACTAAAAGTCCACAACAAAGAACTCTTATACCAAGAGTTACCCTTTTTTCAGTGGGTGAAGGGTTACTATTTATATGAATTACACCACAGCTTTGTATTAAATTAGCAATGGCAATGACAATTAATAAATAACAAGGATAAAATTTGAAATAATAGCATTATATTTACCTAGGCCCATATTCAAACATGTAAAACTATGTTGACTTCTCAAGAGTGTCCAGAACATATATATGTATGAGAAACCTATTGAGAAATGAGAAACAAATGAGAAACCTATTGCAAAGAATGTTGTTTACAAGAAAGTTCTCATTTAGAAAGTCTTCTGACAATGCAAACAATACAAATTCCAACTGTAAGCAACAGCAGACAGTATTTATCAACACATCAGATTTGGCATTATCATCATCATCATCATCATCATTTAACGTCCGCTTTCCATGCTAGCATGGGTTGGACGGTTCAACTGGTGTCTGGGGAGCCCGAAGGCTGCACCAGGCCAGTCAGATCTGGCAGTGTTTCTACAGCTGGATGCCCTTCCTAACGCCAACCACTCCGAGAGTGTAGTGGGTGATTTTATGTGCCACCGACACAGGTGCCAGACGAGGCTGGCGAACGGCCACGCTTGGATGGTGTTTTTATGTGCCACCGACACAGGTGCCAGACAAGGCTGGCAGACGACCACGCTCGGATGGTGTTTTTTTTTTTATGTGCCACCGACACAGGTGCCAGACAAGGCTGGCAGACGACCACGCTCGGATGGTGTTTTTATGTGCCACCGACACAGGTGCCAGACGAGGCTGGCGAACGGCCACGCTCGGATGGTGTTTTTATGTGCCACCGACACAGGTGCCAGACAAGGCTAGCAGACGACCATGCTCGGATGGTGTTTTTTATGTGCCACCGACACAGGTGCCAGACGAGGCTGGCGAACGGCCACGCTCGGATGGTGTTTTTTATGTGCCACCGACACAGGTGCCAGACAAGGCTAGCAGACGACCACGCTCGGATGGTGTTTTTATGTGCCACTTATATATATACAAATTATAAAATATGGAAGCAACAAAATAATCATATAAAAAGAGTGGAAATTTGAAAGTAGTGTAGCTTAATGTAAGCTGTTATAATACAAGTTCAGCAAGACATGTTAGGTTTATAAACTTCTGGAGACAGGAAAAAGGTAATATTCACCAGCGAGAATCGAACTTGCATGTGCTGTTTCCTGAACTAGTCAATATATTACAAATTCACAAACATTAATACCATCCTAATATTAAAATACAAATGCAGCTAAAGGATTAGAACATCAATTACCATGAATTAAAAATTTCATCATGCAGTATATATATTCTTCATTCATTGTCTCATTAATTTCATATTTTACTTCATTTCCACTAATTTAAACTTGTATATCTTTGTATATCTTCTTTTACATAACAACATCAATAGAGATTACAGCCTAAGCAACAGAAATTATTATTTTTGTACACATCATCAGTGAAAAGGAGTTCATCATTCATTTTTATTTTCTATTTCAAAAATTACTTTGCCCTTCTTTATTATTCTATAAAATTAACTACCCACAACTTGAAATTCAGAATACAAACTGAGGGACATGGTATTTATTAATTTAATGTGAATTCTGCCATACATTTGTAGCAGAAAGGATTTGGGCATCAAGTACCATGGATTTTATCATTCAGTAATTGTTATTCATTTCCTCCACATCAATTTTAATTTTAAATATGTTTTCTTCATTCATCATTTTATACTTAACACTCTGCAACCAATATTGTCACTTTTCCATCTGTGCTTATAAATTACCCTTCAGGTAATGCCTAACATTAAAAACAAAACAATCAAGAAACTTTCAAGGACAACTATTGTTTCAAGGAAGTTTTCATTTGCTAATTATGTAGACCACTAACCAAATAATACAGTGTTAAAACTATAGTCAACAACAATCTTCTAGTAAATAATGGAAGATTACAGATATTTTCAATCTAAACCTTTTCCATTCATTGCCCATTTATTCATGTTTCTGCTCCTTAAAATACTAACAACTTCCTAAGGTATGAAAATGGATGCCATATATATCACACAGTTTTGAAAATCATTTCCTTCTTCTCTACTACACAGTAACTATTAGAGGATATTTCCCTCCCTCTGTCCCACTAATCATGGAGGGCCTGTAAACTGACATAAGTATTTGTCTCCTGATTGAAAAGATAAACAACATATCATCTTTATTAACAGCTGTCAATTCATTCAGTAGTCATTTATTTGTGATTTCTGTGCTTAATTTGGAAATTTCAATTTTCCCACAACATTGGAAATGCACCCTTTCTTTCAGCTGTGAGATATTATAATAATAAGAAAAAACATTTAGAATTTACACATAACTTGTAATTGTGGATATCCCATGACTTACAAATCAGAAGTAGGAAACATTTATACATATTTATTAATTGATGGTAGTTTCTGTTTTGACATTCTACACACAGACATCATTATTCTTTACACAATCTATCATGTCTAATGATGTTATTTAGTGTGGATTATCAAATCTGTATATCATTGAACCCTTAGATGCAGCAGCAAATGCTACTTTCCTACACATCAGCATTGATGGGACATTGTAGATTTCCACTATTTGATAAATATTCTGCATTCCTTGTTAATCTTCATTTACTTTTGTATTTATTCTCTTGATAGTGACTCATACATTCATATCTACATGGTGTGTTGAAAAGTTTCTGGTTTTGGGTACAAGAAAATGAAGGAGGATCAGTTAACTATGATTTTATTCAACATATCCCCCCTCTCAGTTTCACAGATGTAATTGAAGCATTCCTTCAGTTTATCTAAGGCCTGTCAAAGAACTTGGAAGTTTGGGCCTCCAACCAGGCATTTTGTGATACCCTTACAGCCTGAACTTTTCAGCACCTCCATGTTCACCCAACAATAGCCTTCATAAGTTAAGTATTCATTCTTTCCAGCATCAATAATATTTTTGATAAATCTAATGGTGGATTTAAAAAGTAGACAATACATTTTATATTCTGATCTTCTCTTTCTTTGAAATTTGGTGTGTAGGTAATATCCATCCCCACTTTAATGTGGCTGTTCTATTAAAACAAACCTTATTGCATTAGTTACCATGAAAGAAACTCTTGTATTGGTATTTTGGTGCAACATGCACTCTCTCTTGTTTTTATTGCTAACATGGAGGAAATGACCAAGACTTTTGTCATTATGTCTTGCTTGAGAAGACCCATCAAGCCAAGTAAAATTACAGTCATTGCAGATACTGATGTCACACAAATTGGAACCAATTCCAGGAGTATGTAAATGCATCCCAGTGTCACACAAATGGCACCCATGCTGGTGGCACATAAACACACCCATTACACTCTTGGAGCTTTGGCATTAGGAAGAGCATCCAGCCATAGAAAACCATGTGAAGTCAGACTAGAGTCTGGTGCAGCATGCTAGTCCAGTCAAACCGTCCAACCTATACCAGCATGGACAACGGATGTTAAGTGATGCTGATGGAGTTAAATCCCTACCATTTCCATCACTGAGATCACTAGGTCACATGATTTCAACTTTGTTTAATCTTATCAATGATGAACACTCAGCTACTAGATGCATCAGCAATTCATCACCCCACCAGTGATATCTAGATTGACAGTGCAAGAACAGGCACTGATGTCATGATTAGTCAGTTAGCTGGTTAAAAAATAAATAATAGTGATACGAGAGGCAATGTTAATATGAAGAGATAATATTTATCCCCACTTAAACGGGGTTTTTCTAATAGAACAAATATTACTGTGGTAGTTACTATGAGAGAAACTCTCATATTAGCATTTTGATGCAAAATACACCATTGTTTATATTGATTGCAGGGAGATAAATACCCGCCGTTATAAGGAACAGCAAATATTATGTTCTGACACATCATCCACCATAGTTGCACAACAAAAGATAGTTTAGTCTTTTTTGTGTAAAGAACAACAGATGAGTTTTCTATCATAACATATCAAATATTTTACTTTATTCAAGTAAGTATCCTTCAGTTCTTACATTTCCATATTTCAATAATTTTTTTTACTATCACTCTGTACATGTTAAATTTATATTTGATAATTATATATCCTCATGTTCTCCATAAAATACACCATCTCAAAGATTCTCAAGATACCAATGAGTTACAGTGTAATGTATCCAAAAAACAAAAGACCATTGGTATTGCACAGTAAATATTCTTCATTCATCACATTGCCTGTCTTGATATAACCATTTTTCACTTACCCACTACATTTGCTCATTCGCCTTTTTACTTTCAAGTATTGCCCAATAATCAAAAACCAAATTATAGTACATCAACAGCAAGTCACAGGTAAGGATATCACATAGCATATAAATCAAATTACCAGTACAACCTAAGACAACTATTTATTAAATGACTTTTCCATTTGTTCTCTTTAAACAATTATCATATTGATACAGATTACAGTCATAGGCATCAGCAAATATATATAATTCTCCTAAATGACATTACAATGCTGGCATAGAAGAACAGACAATTGCATTCATAAAGTTAATTTTTCTGCTTTTCTGTTTATATCCACAATGTCTCCTATTCTTCATTTATTGTCCTCACAAAGGTATAACCAAATTATACATCAAAATAAATATTGGATGATACAGTAACTACACCGCCCTGCAATGATATCAACACTACACAAGACCATCAGTGAAATCAGAAATTCATCATAATATATAAACCAAATATCAGTTTGGGAAAAATGGAAAACAACAAACGCTAACAACATTTATAATTCAGATAAATATGACTTGTTTGTTTCCAGTCACTTGGACAGCATATTCTTCTAAACAATCCAGAATAGAAAGTCACAAACATTTAAAAATTACATTGCATAGACAACCAAAATAATCTTTGCAGGATTTACAATACTGAACCATACAGTTCTTTGCAAATAGACTTCAATAAAGTAAATCTCACTCTTTCTGTTATGCCTCAATGTTATTTTCCTGCTTACATTTCTCTTCCTTGCTCTTTCATTTGTTATTGATTACTTCTGTCCAATTTTTAAATTTAATTTTAAAACTTACTTTTGCCAATTAATAATTGTTTTCAATTAGTATGCAAGAACAACACAATATGCAATCAACTTAGAGAAACATTGAAGCTGAAGATGTCTTATACATCCTAACAATAACAACACGGTCCTAAATAGATAAAAGGAACAAACTAATTTCCTGATATTTATTGCTGCTTCTAGTACATTTATTTCCTTTATTTCAGTCAATCCACTGGAAAAGTAATTCCTTTGAATTTGTTCTATTTCATATTTTAGAAGTGACACATAACTAACAAATGATTGTGCATCATTTATAGCAACAATGTTTACACATTAATCCATTCACATTTTTAACGAAAATAGTCCATGAAATCTACACAGTATTCATTAAAATTAGAACATATTCAATTCTCATTGATTTATCATTACTGTAAATAGGCTCCCTTTTCATTAAGTCTCTTACACTCTACCTTTCCCTTAAAGAAAGGAAATTTTGCCAGCCTTTAATCATACAAATATATAAATATTCACAGATGCAGGGCAAATACCCATAGGCTGAAATGAACAAGAAACAATTCAGATTATAATCAACTATAATGGATAAGTCTTCTTTTTCCAATAGAAAGAATGCAAAATTCAACTAACACTTTTGCCATGCTCGAGAAGACCCATCCATCATAGCAGAATTCCAGAGCAGAAATTATATCTTAAAACCACATTGGTATGCTTTTATATACCAGGCCCTGTACAACCTCCAACACTCACCAGTTCTGTTTATGCTACTGCAGTAACCACCTGAAAGCAGAATATGCACATGTGCCAGCGTGGAAGGTGTATGTTAAATGATGATGATGATAATGAGCATATACCCACTGTTTGGGACATTCCTGCCTCCCCAGTAGAATCAATTCCACTTCCATTTCTCTTTATCTCCCATCCTCACATGAAATAGCCATGTCTCCCTGTCTTCCACTCTAACCCTCTCTCTCTTTCTAGCCTCATTTTCTTAACTGGGTTACCATGTATCTCCTTCACAGCAAGACATCTCTATTCCTCTAATATACTATAACCTCTCCCCAACTTACGAAGTTTTGGTCTTGAAAGTTACTTGGAGACTAACTGGGGATGATGCTATGTAAAATGTATGTGCCAAAAAGCTGATGCTGGTACCAAGCTAAAAGCACCCTGTGGACTCTGTAAAGTCTAGCCAAAGAAACTATTCCACTGTACTGGTGTTACATTAAAAGCACTTGATACACACTGTAAAGTGTTGGGGATTAGGAAGAGTATCCAAATGTATAAGCCATGCCAAAACAGACATTGAGGTTTGGCATAGTCTTCTGTCTTGCCAGCCCCTGTCAAACTGTCCAACCTCGGCAACATGAAAACTCGATGTTAAATAATGACAGTGATTATGACTTAAATAGAGGAAGGACAAGTTACATAACAGTGAAATTGCACTTATGCAATAACTTTCTTAAAATATCCACCCCAATGAAAGACAAAAATATCTGAAAACAAATATTCATACAGGTACATATATTTCTTTTACTTTAACTCCATTAAATTTTACATTATATCAATTAAACAGTTTCTTTCAAAACTAGAATTACTTCATTTATATTCATTAATAATTTCAGCTGGCAAATAAGTATTTATCTAGTAACATAAAGAAAAACAATACAGATCCATCACAACCATTATGGAGATACCAGACTTTCAGAGATAACAACCTGAGAGGATTTTCCAATAAAACAAATGTACCTCATGGATGTACTAAAATATCAGGAATAATCTAAGGTATTAGATAACAATAGTTGCTTTCACAATAAATATTTTCAGTAATAATTGCATTGTACTTTGGTAATATACAGAGCACTACTTTCAATAGCGACCTCATTTCCCTTAAACAACACCTAAAGTGTGAAACAAATGTCTTCAGAGACTCAACACAAGCTGCTCGTCATTCAACACTGCTCCCACCTTTATGCCATATCGATACTTAGACATACACACTAAGGAATATATATACAATGATATCAAATCAATGCAAAACACTATTTTAAAGATAGTGTTTGCCAAGTGTGTGTATGCATATATATATATATAAATCACACACACACACACACACACACACACATATATATATAATTACATATGTATATATTGTCCTTTCAGGTGATAGTGCCACTCAAAAATTCCCAGTGCAGTGTTATCTGACCCATGATAGTGACATTTGAAAAGCACCCGGCATACCCTGTTAAACAGTTGACATTAGGAAGGGCATCCAGTCATAGAAACCATGCTACAACAGACAGTTGGGGTTGAAATAGCTCCCTGCTAGCCAGTGCCTTGTCAAGGAATCCAACCCACGTGAGCATGGAGACCAGATATTAAAAAACGATGAGCAGGATGAAATATGCATAAACATATATATATACATACACACATATATATATATTGTTACTATTATGCAAAACTGTTAAAAGTTCAAAACATTGCTTTTTCAGAAAACGGGAAAATAGTTTCACCATTCCATAGCAAATCCGTTGTACTACGCTTTGACAATTTTGATATCTTAGCATCTGAAGCGGCTGAAGATATGATAGTTTGACCAAAAGGACGTACTATTGCGAGCAAAAATAAATATTGAAAAATAATGCATTTGATCAAATTTGGACATACCACAGTTTAAGATAACAATGATATGCATATCTATCTATCTATCTATCTATCTATCTATCTGTCTATCTGTCTATCTATCTATCTATCTATCTATCTATCTATCTATCTATCTATCTATCTATCTATCTATCTATCTATCTATCTATCTATCTATCTCTGTGTGTGTATATGTGTGTGTGTGTGTGTGTGTGTGTGTGTGCTTGTGAGCAGAGTTGATCCAAAAAGCTAGTCTTCTGTATCTGCCTTGATTTCTAAAGGTACAATAGTACTATGCAATATATATGAATTTTTTTTAGGTGTGGGCCTTCGTTCTTTGTTTCAGACATGACTATTCTATCATATTTGTCTATTCAAGGAAACTGTAACACTTGAAGCTTTTAGTGTGGGGTTTGTACACAGTGCGACAAGATTTTAAAAACTTATATTAAAAGAATTCTGTTACATGAGGGTTAATTCCACCAGTCTGAAGAACTATAACTGGTTTTGACTAAGAAAGAGCATAAACAATAATCATGAACAAAATATGCCTATTTGTGACAGATGATCTGAAAGTAATCTTATGTTAGAAATCAGAATTTAATTTCAATAAGCAGCATAAATTTGGCAATTTTAAAGAGATTTTAATGTTGGTAGATTTACTTTTAGCAACAAACAAATTTATTACTGCATTTAACAGAAAAATAACAATTACATTGAAGATTCCCTCCCTCACAAAACGTCACTGTCTTCCCTTTAAAAGAAAGCTGAACATTGATGGATGACATTTCCTTTCAGGGGTAGGTTGCCTTGTGATTTTATTTAACCTTTTTGACAGACTGCTTGTAATATAACCCTGACACTTGTCTTTGGCATTCAAATCAAGATAGTAGAATTCAATAGTTTCTTTCAGAGTGGTATTTAGAAAAATGTTAAACTTAGAAACATGAAACAAAATCACAATGATATTGAACTCAGCAGTAACAGCATGAAAACTAATAAAAAATAGGTTCAACAATTTTGATAAAGACAACAATAATAAACATCTTATCTTGGAAATATATTAAGAATTGCAAATGTTCACTGAGATGAGAAGTTCTTGTTGAACTCTCATATTCTCTAACTATTTCACATTTATTCTAACTTCTTTGTGTGCACACACACATCTATCTATCTATCTATCTATCTATCTATCTAACTATCTATCTATCTATCTATCTATCTATCTATCTATCTATCTATCTATCTATCTATCTATCTATCTATCTATCTATCTATCTATCTATCTACCTACACACCTACCTATCTATGTACCTACATACATACATATATACATACATACATACATACATACATGCATACACACATGCATATTGTTTTCATATTGACCTCTACCGATGTGTGATGTTTCAATAAACTTACACTTCTTGACAAAAGTGGTACTTCTAAATTCATTGGCCCATTTAGAATTATACATCGTCCCATAATATTTACTTTTATTTCACAACATACTTTAATTTTATTCATAAATGTAGACCTGTTTGAAGTTCATTCAAGCAAATTATGTGTTAGAAATATAATGTTATCGATCAGAGTATGGATGTTTGATTTTTTAAAGTATTATCTTCAGAAAATTGACTGGATATATTATGTTTTTTCAAAATCTCAAAATAAATTGATATGAAATTATACTGATTTGAAATTTGTAATTCTATTATTAATAACTAGCAGGACCCATGAATATTTCATTGAATTAATGATAAACCTATTAGGTTATTTCTGAAAACTTTATCTGAAAAACCTGAAAGTTTAGCCTGTGTTGTGTGAGTATGAAAAGATAGTTGCTCATCTGCTACTCATTGAAAAGTGAAAGAAATTGGAATATGATGATTACTTCATGCAATTTATATATACACTTTATATACTTTATGCACAATTTTATACACTTAATACACAGTAATCATAAAATAAATATTCACTATTATTTTTCCATTTTCCCCATAAATAAAAGAAAAACATATATCCCATACATGTGATACAACCTTTAGTTAAATTGTATATTTCTACCACATTAATAAGTGTGAATATTTCACAGAATTGCTCTTATGCACATGCGTTAAGTGATAGGTGATATAAAAACAGTTCAATTTAAAAAAAAACACACTTTCCACTATCCAATCACCACCTCTCTCTCTATCCATCCTCTCCCCTCTCTCTCTCTCTCCATTCTCTCCCCTCTCTCTTTCCTCTCTCTCTCTCACTCTCTGCCTTTCATTAATCTCACCATCAGAAATCACCCGTCTGCTAAAATTATATTTTTAACTCTTCTCTAACTTCAACAAGCTTTTTAAAGCACATAATGAATATTACGTTTCTCTCTCCCTCTTCCTGTCTCACTCATCACCTTATTCTCTTTTCTTCTCTCCTTTTTCTTTCTGCTCTCTTTCTCTTCAGCTAATCCCGTGAAAGCGTTACAATTATATTCCCTCTACCTAATATTAGTAATATAAGGCTACATATTTCTGTACTTATTCCAGATCTTTTGAACCATTGTTCTTCTTACAATATCCTTTGCTTTATCTCTCATATATTGCAAGTTGTTGGACATGTAATGATATTTTTACGTTGCTTTTTTTATTTTTTCGGCCGTGGTCCCCCCCCCCCCAAAAAAAATTTCATTATGAAGTTAATGTGTGTGTTTTATTTTTACCTTATCTGCAGAGAAACAGTTCATAATTTCTTCATGTCCATTTAATATTCTAATCAGTTTCACTTTACATGCTTTCAGAAATTTCTCCTTGCTGTGCTGTTAATTTGTAATAGTACTATATTTCTATGACACTATGTTGCCTCTGTAAGATGGAATGCATAACTGAGTTTTTTCGATCTTTGCCTATGTTCTAAGGGCTTCTTCCAGAGCTATTATAATTAGTGTTTCTGTCTCTCATTTCAAGTCCTCGTCCATTAACGAGAGACAACGATCTTTACTTACAATATACTTTTCCATTTGTTTGTTCTGTTGTTCTTGAATTTACAGACTGTTTCGGTCACTATTTGGTATCTGTACCCGCCGAAAATATTCTTTCTTTACTCTGCACAACATACATTTTCAGACCCAGTATTGCAGTATTAAATGTCTTGAATGTTTAAGAATCCCTTGCTCCCTTTATTACATGGTAGGTATTGCTTATAGGGTGGAGTACATTGTTTCAGTTGTTTTCAAGTTCTGTAGTTGAACCTTTGTTCATGTCAGAAAGGGTACAGGCGTCTTTACGCTTGCATTATCGGCAGCTCCCAAACGATACCTTCGTAATATTTTAGGTGTTCATTGGAATACATATACGCCTGGTTCTGAAATACTTAAAAATATGGACATAGTGAACATTGAAGCTCACATCCATAACACAGACTGCAGTGAATAAACCATCTCATTCGACTAGATGACACAAGAAACCCAAAGCAAATCCTTTATCTTGTACAAGATCAAAGCTGAAGCCCAAATTGTATTCTTAGGATTTTGTGAGAGATTCCCTCAGTTCTAGATTAAAATAGCTGACTGGGATTCTTCAGTGCTGGACAGAAGTAATAAGCGCACAGAAATGACCCAGTTATATAATGACGTTTCGGGAATCTTGAATGGGCTGATTTAAATCGAGCAGCCAAGAAAAGAAAACCTGTTGGTGTAATAGTCACACATATTGAGTGTGATGAATGTGGACAAGTTTGACTCTCCAGAGCTGGCCTCAAAAGTGACCAACGCAAAAACGTTGAAATGCTCCAAGTTGAATACAATCAATTTCCAGCAGTTAATCTGTTATGTGATCTATGTGGCAGGGAATTCTCCAACCGATATGGACTCACCAGAAATATGAAAGTGGGTAATCAAGTTGTTGTAACACATGATTGTAAGATGAAAATGAACAACGCATCTGGAAGCAAAAAGGCAAGTCACTTGCTAACTTTCAAAACCAATGTAGGTTCCGTCATCACTGAAAAAAGAAATGAAAGTAAAAAAGCAAAAACGGCAATTTGTCAGTGATGGTCATGTGTATCTAACGAGTTGACAGCCGTCATGTATCTACGTTTGTGTTTGTATGTATGAATGTATGCTTTTGTGTGTAAATGACTGTGCGTGAATGTTTGTGTTAAAAAACACTGCGTGGCTGCATTTACCAAATGTTTAATCCAAACCACAATTTATTCTGTAAACTAAGAAATGAGTCAGAGAATATTTGAATGGTTTTCACCAAAATACACCTCTTTCTCTCTTTACTCTTCCGTGATAAGTTCGTGAAAAGCAGTCTTTGATATTTGATATTGCTCATATACTCTAAATTGGAAGGAAATATATGCAAAGTGATATTTATTCTATGAATGCAGACACATGCATTTATCTCTCGCTCTTTCTCTCTCTCTCTACATACATACATACAAATATGAGGCAAAACAGCTCTTAGCCATGATAAAGCACTTATCTTAAGACAGATAAGGCAGGCAAGCTCCCTACAGCATCTGGGGCATAGCCAGATCACCAGTGATTTCGCATTTTTATTAATGCCGAATTTGTTAGATGCGCATGACTACAAGCAGGATAGCGCTAATTTCCTGAAAATTTTAAGCAGTTAATTTGTGGTACGAATTTGCGTATATGTATACTTGAAGTCCGTTGAATGTCCTCGTTTAATTCACAAAATTTAAAGTTACGACACGTGCATTGTATGATAGACAAATAATTAAGCAGCAACGCCGTACAGTTTTAGTTTTTGTTGATCACTGTAAATGCTGAACCATTCTGCAGGTAGTTGGTGTTAGGATTTTTCAAATGAGGAAAGAAATACCTACGAAAAATTAACCATAAATATACCACTCAAAATAATTAATTATAGTAGTATTTTGTTTCAGGCTATTTTGTTCTGTTGCATATATAACAGATTTTATCCAACGTTGCATATAATCGTCTTCAATTCGTATACTAGATCTTCATGGATAGAAAATGACGTGTACTTGGGTTTCATCAGTGACTGCTTTCTATGAGTTTAAATAAATATGATAAATCTAGCTAGATATTACGTCACCTTCGTAGTCAACAGCTCAATGTATAGTTTCTGATACGCTAGCAGTGTTCAGTTTTAAAATCATGATGCATATTGAACATCTATAGGTTTTAGCCTGCACTATTTGAAATAGATTATAGCAGAGTTGTTTTCATGTGCAATAACTTGTTAACAAAAATAAAGAGAAATTAAAGAGACTTGTTAAGATCCAGTGTTAAGATTGAAAACATTAAAGAGAATACGCAACCAATCATCAAAGCAGAATGCCACTTGCAGTAAGACCCCATTTTCCAACAACACATAAACATCCACAGAAGTTCCAACAGCTTATTGCTGCTGCATTTGAAACATTGTCCTTATTTTAAATATTTCTCTATCAACGATAATCACTCAAACAGTTCCACCCCTAGAAACATCCATTGCAATACGCGAAATTGTTTACTTCATAATCGTACTTCTCTAAACATTTGATATGAATTAACTATAACTAGCGTCAGATGATGTCAAGGTAAATTACTTATAACTAATAGCGAATGTTTCTATGATCCGACAAAAGATATTAAACTCTATCATTTGGGTACTACAAGAAATAATGTATCTGAACATATCTCCGCGACCTAGAAGTATGTGGACAAAGCCAGCCAGTATACAAGAGGGCGTAAAAATTGCAGAGTATGCATTAGGGAAAAGTCCTGGGTTCAGAAAGATTTACTGATAATGATGAAATTTATTCGATTTATTATCTCTCTGCAGTCAAAACAAAATATGCATGTCACTGGTTTCTGCCTGAGTTGAGCCTTTCAAATGTTCAAGTTAAGCTAGATTTCTGTCCGCGGTAGCGTCAGCTTGCAGTAACAACATCACTCAATATGTTGCGTAAAATCCTCTCATCGTACTGATTCTCATAAAGCGTAATGGACCCAAACGTTACTTTCTTGGCGATCTGCATTCACACATTTTGTTAATTTGGCCAATTAAATATTTCTAGATGTTCTTGAGCTTAGCCAAGCAAATTGGGAGAAATGCACAAGTGAGAATTTGTGGGATGTATATCTTGTTACTTCGTATTAAATTTTTTTTTCTTTCAGCAACAGGTATAGATAGGATTATGTCACACAGGTTTCCTAGCAAGGAATCGCTAATGGCAAGATGTGACTGAGGCGATTCGGGAGTATTATATCATGTACTGAGAAGTTGGAAGTACCTTTATGACTGTCAAATGAACCACAGCTAAATTTTTTTTTTTTTTTACAGCTGAATGACTATAGAATCCTCGATTTGAGGGACAATGGTACCGGTTCCAATGACAGTTTTCATTGCTATAAGCACAGATTTTGGTGGGATTGACATGTATACTAAGCGGTGGCATTTTTGCGCATTTATCTGTTGAAAATCTGCACTAGTTTAACAGTAGATTATCCATATATGTCAGTTGTTTGTGTTCAGAAAGGTTTTAACAGTATCCAACATAACTTTTTCGCGTTGCTTCACTTTCTGTGACACTTGTATCTGCTGTGAGAATGGGTAAATCTCCTACGAGAATCCTGTCAAAAAACTTTCTTATATAATGTGTGTCAGCAGAGATTTGTGTCACCCGAGCTATTACTTTCTGCCTCACTGAGAACGTTTATATGAACATAAAGCGTCAATTTTGACTGTGATTTGTGTGTTACTTTCACCAAATTAATACTGGAGATATCTACTTGGATGGCCAGTTATGTCAGCTGCAGATGTTTACTGAGCCACTTTTAGAGAAACCCAGCTTTTCTCTATACCATGAGCGAAAGATTTTTTATTTAGTAATTTCAAAGATGTTTTCATAAACGATGTTTGAACTACTGATGTTATGATATTCTCTACCTTCAGTTTTATTGAAGTTGGTTTGCCCTAAGAGCGACCTCATTCTAACTTTCAACTGTACCTATAATGAGCCTATGATAAGTACTGCATCCTGTTACAAACATAAATTTTAATATAGGGTCACCACAGGGATCATACCTTCTCAAAATTACATTAATCTAGAAGATGTTTGTGCGTCTTATAAAGAGGCACTGGTTACAGTTGTTTCAATACTTTTGATTATCTGAAGAAAACACGATTGATAGCATGGAATCAAAATCACAGCAAATTGTGTCCTAGTTTCATCTGAACTGGGTAGGATGGGAAAATGTGTCATATTTATTCATCTGATCAAGAACAATTCTCAGAGGTATGATTCTAATATTGTCACTACTATCAATTTTATCATTGTTCATTGTGGTTTAATTACTGTCCAAGGTTGTACCAATGTCCATTGTATCCTTACTGGTAAAATCATTGATATTATCATTTTTATTTTAATTCATTTTTGTGTTTCGAAGCAGCAGTAAACTTCCTCTTCGCACCCAATGAATATATTAATACAAGTCTTGTGTAACATAGTCATGTATATGGAATGCGGTTCGAAGAAGAAGGGTACTGAGACAATTGTAACCAGCATCGAACTTATGCTATTTTGATATCTTCATCTTCTTCCTTGTTTTATAAATGTATGTGCGTATGGTCTATCTATATATTTGTGTAAATTTATGTGCTTCCGGATGTACTAATATTATAATGCATATATGTATAATAATTTATAGTATATTATAAACTTAATATTTATCAACCATGGAGCATCTTAGATAATGGCAATCTGTCACATTCCTGGTTGAAATAATTTGAAATACGTTCCTTTACGCTGCCAATAATATTTACAGCCATACTAACGCCATAATATCGCATTTCATTCCACATTCTAGCTGTTCATATATAAGATATGATTTTATTGACTGTTGTACAACCGTCAAAGTCTGTATTGCACGTTGGTTTCCTCATGACACACACGTGTACACAACCAGAGACACACACACATAATGTACACAAACTCACATATTCATCCCGAACATGCTACCTTACTCTTCTACATGTGATTCTACTAGGAAGAAATCAATATTTATCACCCAATTGCTTCAGGGAAGAGTAGCTTGTAATGTCATTCAGCCCTTTGGGAAGATGGAGGAATTTAATAGGATATCTACACACGACACTTACAGCTTGAATATTTATTAGAGCTTCTGGAATTATATATTTGGATATCTGCACAATGTGATAAATTTCGGTATTTATATGAGAATTCAGTTTGGTTAACACTAGACTATATAGATAATAACGAAGAGACAGCAGTATTATTAACGGGATATATGCAGGTGTAAATGGATTGCGCTCACTGTATGCTTTTGTTTCATTTAGTTGTGAGCTCTAGTTCCATCCACTTAAACCAAACGACCAATATTGATAAATAGATACCGTTAAAATACAGTGGTAAATTTTTCAACGTTGTAGGTTAGTATGTTTTGTATAGTTCACATTTATGAAGTTTATTCTGGTCGTGTCAGAATTTCATCTACATCACACAGCAAAATTCAGGTGCACCCTAACGAAATTTAGTTGTTGTCGTTGTTTAATCTTTATGAAATTATTTCCAGAAATTTAAATCCATCATCACTTCATCTTAATGCATGTAATATGCACCCAGAATACCATTATTTAATCTCTGTTTTTTTTTAAATGATTATGATTGATGCGTGATACGATTTAAATGTCATTTCTCAAGTTCAAACGAGTACATAACTTTCTCCCTCCTTATTTTAAATAATCATGCGATGAAACTATTATTTGCAGCAAGAATATGATTTGTCAAAGTAACAATTTATAGCTATACGGTGTGAGACGGTTCAAAGTAAACTGACCCGGTTTAAGATATAGTGAAACATCGTGGTTAGCTTTGATTAGTCTTCATCTAGTTATTCAGTATATTATCTACTTAATTGAATGTTCACTCTTTGGGGGTCAGCTGAAAAGTTCATCGACTGACCGAGTTATTCTCATGTAGTGTGACCAAATGAGGTTTATTTTTCAAAATAGTTCCCTTTGTGGTCCTCACAATTCTTCCGGCAGTATTGCAGAACTTGGATCCCATTTCTAAAGAAGCTTCCATTCTGTTGGTAGAAAAAGCCATCAACAGCAAATATGACATCATCATCATCATCACTACGATACTGATTCTCAACCACGTACTTTTTCATGATGGGAAATAGTTGATAAACAGATGGGGCGAAATAAGGAGAATAGGGTGGGTTATCAACCAGTTCAAAGCCACAATCACGCACAAGAGCTATTGAAACAAAAGACCAGTGTACTGGAGCATTGATAGCGTTTTTTGACAGCCTCAGCAAGTTGGCATATTACTCTCCATTGATGATGTGTCCCCTTTCAAAACAGTCAATAAACACAATAACCTTTTGCATCTCAAAAATCCGAGGCCTTTAATATTCCAGCAGATGAATCGACCTTGGCTTTCTTTGGAGTAGGTGAAGAGGGGCATTTCCACTGCATAGATTGTCTTTGTCTATGGCACAAAGTGATAACTCATCCTGGGTTATGAATCGTTGAAAAAAACGAGCTGGATCTGTGTCAAACAGTGTCAGTTTTTCCCGTGATGTAATTAGCCTGATGAACTTTTGATCAGGTGTCAGAAGACGTGGCACCCACCGTGCAGAATTCTTCATGCTTAGTTCATTGTGAAGAGTATTTGCAATTTTGTCACAGGTTATCAGCTATTTAATTTATAATCAATTACTTGTCATCCATCACCATGTGGTGAACACGATCAATGTTTTCCTCGTTTGTATCAGTTGCAGGACGTCTAGACCTTGGGTCATCTTCAAGTCACACTCCTAAATTCAGCGGCCGCTTTTCTACGGTTGATTCTTATTTTCACTAATAACAGGTTGCATAACTAACAAATATTACTCAATAATTATGTCCAACCGAACGTACTAGATTTTCCTGAGCTAAGCAAACAAATAGGGGAGCTATGGCATACCGGAAGTTATCTGCACATAAGTATCCATACTACTATTACTACATTTTAGGATCTTCCTTATGCAAGCTTCTTATGGGAATGCTAAATGATTTTAGTCCTTTTGAAACCTGTCATAAATCAGGTTAGCACTTTGGTGGATACATCGATTTGCGCACAGAGCTTCTTTATTGGGGAAGAAAATAGGTACATCTTCGCCTAGGATTGATCAACAAACTGGAAATCTGTTCATAGAGAGACACTCGACCTCTCTTTTCTGGACATCAGCAACGTATATATTTCGCCAGTATATTTCGATCCTTTCTCCCTTTCGGCTAGTCTTTGTAATATTCAAACTTTTATTTTTTCTCCTGAGGTATGCTTTTTACATAAAAATTATATATAGCTTAACTTCAAGTCAGTAAAGTTAAAAATATACAAAGTAGGCTACCCACCAACAAGATAACCTCTTTTATTGTTATTCTCACTGGTAGTTGAATGCTCTGGTAAGTCGTCTGTGTTATCTGTCAAAGCTACCCTCTATTTTTCGTACACCCATAGCATAAAAAGAATGGTATTACATTTATTTGTTCGCCCTTCCACAGCGAAGCTTTGTAATATTTAATTGTACATGTGAGTGTATGTGTTTACGTGTACGTAATATTTGTGCGTATGTGTGTGTTACAGAAAGAGAAGGAAAGAGAGAGTGAGAGAGAGAGAGAGTATATTAGAGAATTTACGGATTAATTTGAATGAACCGTAAACTTCGATCAATTTCAATTGGACAATAGCAGAAGAGTGTGTTCTGGCGTGATTTCACTTATTCATAACGAAATTATCACAAATGCCATGAAGTAAACAAAGCGAGTCGATTCATAGCAATTACATTTGTTAAACATCCAAATATTGATTGAATATACTTAGTATACGAGAAGATATTGATTTGTGCTGGGGCTAAACCCATTTTGAAATGTATACACTGAGGGTTAAGGTGAGTGAAGCAAAAGATGTGAACGTGAATAACACTGATAAGTTATTTCAGATTAATAATTGAAGCCGAAGTTATCGTTGTTATTTAAATTTGGAGATAAGGTTTGAAATCATTTCATTTTTTATATATTCATGATTGTGTGTGTATGTGAGTGTGGTGTACATGTGTGTACATGTTATTATGTATTTATGTATGCATGACTGGAAGAATGCATTCATGTTTGTATGGATGTATATGTATATATATATATATATATATATTATATATATATATATATATATATATAATATATATATATATACATACGTACATATACACACATATATGTATATACATACACATTGAGAGAAATTGATTTTGAATCATATATATAAATGCATGAATGCACACACACACAGTTCAAATTTATAGAAAAACAAAGACGAAGATAGGCGTAGAAACAACAAGCAAGTGTATTAGATTCACGCTCGGGAAAAATGGAAAAGTCTTTCAGGTTTCGAATCTACGCTCTCCGACATAAGGGAATAAGATGAAATAAATAGAGAGAGAGAGAGAGAGAGAGAGAGAGAGAGAGTGAAAAAATGTGTTGAGTTCAGTGGTGGAACATAGTGATGAATGGAAGAAAAGAGGTTGAATGAATGGGAGATAATAATAGAGAGCTTGAATGAAGGGGAGATAATTCATCGTGATCCCAGCAAGTGGATGTCGTAAGCGTAAGTATGTGAGAATGGCGTCTGTGAATATGTATGTACAAATAGAGGCGAATGAGTTTGACATGTGTGTCTGTGTATGCGTGTGTGTGCGTGCGCATGTAACGTGTGTATGTTGCAGCTGATGTGTGCTTTTTCACGTGATATGTGTATGTGTGTGTATAGTGTATGTATGTGGGTGAAAGTTATCTTTGTGTTTGTTCCGTGTATTTATGCATGATGCGTTTGTGTGAATGTATATATATCGGATGCGTTCTGGTATTATGTGCTTGTGTAGATGTGGGAGTGTGCATGATAGTGTGTGGTGTGTGTACTGAGTTAAACAATGTGTGATGTTGCTCATATAGTGGTATGTGTGGTGACGCTATTGAAGATTGTGTGGGGGTATGTTGATGCGTTGTGTGTAAGCTGAGAAGTGTGTGGGACGGTGTTGTGGGTGTGCGACTAACGGTGTGTGGCGTGATTGATGAGTTAAACAGGGTGTATAGGTGTGGGTATAGTGGTGTATGTGGGTGAGGTTACCAAGGTTGGTGGCATGTGGGTGTGCAGAGTATGGGAGGTGAGTGGGACCCATGTGGGATTGGTGCCAAATGAAGAGAGGGGTTGAGATTGGTGTCAGATGAAGGGTAGAGATGTGTTGAGCCAAGGTGATGCAAAGGAACGAAGAGAGAAGATTAATTCCTGTTCACAGCGAAGACGGGAGTCCGGGTGGCCTGTGTGCAGAGACAGTCCAATCACAGACAGAGGTTGTAGCGAATGACCGGTGGAGCGATCGGACTGGAGTCGCCGGAAGGCTTGGAGAATGATGTATTGGCGGGGCAGGCTGAAGGGGTAGTAGGTGAGGGGAAACGGGAGACTGGTAAGTATAGGCTGGGTATGAGGAGAAAGAGCAGAGGTATGGCCCACAGATCGTGCCTGGGCAAAGGCAGTGTAGATAAATACATATATATATATATATATATACTGCCTTACATCTTCACACACATCCCAGGTAACAATGAGGCCTTCAACACTATACTCCAAAGCACACCTCTACTCAAAGGGACCCAAAGATGAATCAAATTCTGAAAACACACACAAGTAAGAGACAGCCAAAATTTTAAACCAGTCCAAATTACACTCAACCATAACCACAAAGCCGACAGTAAAAAGGTGCTGGAGGCCCAACTGTAGGATCTGTATCAACGTAATAGAAGGATCAGAATACCAATTAGAACAAGGCCAAACTTTTATTATAGAAACTAACTTTACATGTACATCGGGGAATTTGATTTACTTAATTACATGCTCGGGTTGGAAACGACAATATATTGGACACGCAAAAAACGGCTTACGTCAGAGGATGGTGGTGCACATATCCCAAATTAGAATTATTAAATATGTGAGAGGATTTAGAAGATGGGGCAGTCCTTATCAAGATCTTATTTAGGACAGTGGTATAGGAAATAACTGACATGAGCCTGGATGTGAACAGGGTAATAACAAGTTTTGAGAACATGCTGGTGGGAAAGCTCTCTCAGCCTGATGGTCCATAGAGTGTAAGGGGGTCCAAGGATGAATCAAAACGATCGTGGTGCTGATTAAAGATTCGTACTAGATCCAGCTTCCGTTTCCTTTATCACCTATATATATATATATATATATATATATATATATATATATATATATATATATATATATATATATATATATATATATAATATATATATATATATATGTTTGTATACAAATAAGTACAGATATACAGATTACTCTACTTTTATGTATATGCCTTTGTTTTTTTACTCACTTAGATAGGTGATCTATATATTTTTTAAGTAATGTAATTGATTTTTAAATATGAATACCGCAAATATGAATTTGCATTTGAATACACGATGGATGCATAGAATTTGTTGTAAAGCAGTGTTTTACTATAAACTCTCCTATTTGGAAAAATCTTTATCCCATTAATAAATATGTACTATTATTATTATGAGGTATTGAATTACTTCCCTTGCCAGCATCTTTCCACTTTAGATACATTAGAAAAGATGTGTGCATGCGGATATTATCTAGAGTAGATGGTTTCTATATCATGCCTGAAAGTTAATCGTTTAAGAATGTGAACATTAAATGTTTTTATAGTCTTTGGAGCTCCTTACACTCTATGGGCCACCAGGCTTAGAGAGCTTTCCCACCAGCATGTTCGCAAAACTTGTTATCACCCTGTTCACATCCAGGCCCATGTCAGTTATTTCCTATACCACTGTCCTAAATAAAGACTGCCCCATTTCCTAAATCCTTTCACATGTTTGTACTTCATAGCGGATCTCAATGCTAAAATGATACACAGAATGAGATCAACGACATGATTGAACCCCATAGGATACTCATTCTAGGCTTCTTCATGTCTGTTGCATGTGCGATGGAATAGCACAAAAAGTTTTGATGTGGATGTAAAGCAACATATTTCGAAGATAGCTCAAGAAAGAATAATAATAATGAACTAAACGTTTTAGCAAGAAATGGAGCTTGAAAATGCCCTAACCCTAACCTTAATCCTAACGACAAAGCTATATAGAGAAAGAAAGAAAACCGTTAATCGAGAAAGAAAGAGAACCGTTAATCGAGAAAGAAGGCAAAATATGAACTATGATGGTAAGGCAGAATGTGAATACTACCGAGAAGAGAAAATATGACCATAGGAAAAAGAGAAGGTTTCCTAGAAATTGATTGAAGGATTATGAGTGAAATGGTAGGATAAAGAGTGTGAAGATGTTTTTGACTAATGTAGTACCGCAAAATGAGCTGCAGAATTTCCAATGGTGTTGTTAATAGTGAGTTAATAACTTTTATATTTCTTTTAAATATATAAGTATTTTCATATTTATTACCAATGTTTTTAGACTCTTAGAGATATTCGAGAAGTCTTCAAATAACGTTCTGCAGAGCCTTTCTTCGAATAAAAGCCTTCTTCTTTCACCTTAATTCCAGTGGTTATTAACTTGTTTAATATGGCATATACTTCAGGATTTCCTTTGTTAATTATTTGTTGTAGATGTTGCAGATGTTACTACTTTTTAATATCTATAATTCTGATATGAGAAAGTTTGTTTGTTTGTCTGGTTTTGGCATTGGAACGTGTTAAAGGGCACTAGATCCTATCGGATTGACTCCAAAATTTACAGTGACATGTAAAATAAGATGAGGATGTGAGTGAGCTAGGTTAGAAATCCCAATCTTAAAAGGTGTGGTTACTAGGGCAAAAAACGCACACTTTGACAATTCTTCTCTCATTCTCTTATCTGCTTGTCTTTCTCCGTCTTTCTCTCTTTTCTCCCTTCCTTTTACTTTCTCTCTATAACGTTGTTTGACAGCGTCTACTATCTTTCCCCCACCGCTTTCGCCAGCGCTGTCACTCTCCCACATTTTCTCTCTCTCTCTCTCTCTCTACGTCTGTCTGCATTCATAGAGAGAATTATTATTGCCACACCCACCACACAATCATGAGAACAAATATTATGAATCAGATATTTATTGGGTTAATTTATACATGTGCGTGTGTTCTATATATAAATATGTATATATAATGTATATATATGTGCTTATATATATATATATATATATATATATATATATATATATATATATATATATATATATATATATATA
The DNA here is from genome assembly GCF_006345805.1 of Octopus sinensis. NCBI lineage: Eukaryota > Metazoa > Mollusca > Cephalopoda > Octopoda > Octopodidae > Octopus > Octopus sinensis. The sequence goes on from NC_043001.1 coordinate 59,616,424, forward strand.
ATTTGTATACATTTGTATATATATTGCGTACACACACACACATATATATAATGCGTATATATGTACATATATATATATAATGCGTATATATATATAATGCGTGCATTATGTGGTCGGTTGAGCTGAAAATATGCACACCTATGTTAAAAGTGCTGGCGAGTTTGCATAGCAACTATTTTTTCCTCAAATGAAAGGCGTGACCTCTAGGACAAAATTTTTCATCTTATAAAATGTGGCCCGAGTAGACCCGAATGAAATCGGGTTATATTAACCAAAATAGGAAAAGAGGTCTACATGGGGATGGAAGGGGATTAAAATTTACAGGAGCGGGTGTTTAGGAATTCATCATGGACGGCAACACATTGACGATTTAAAGGGTGGCGCAAATTTTTTAGCATGATATAAAATGTGGCCGAGTAGACCCGAATGAAATCGGGTTATATTAACCAAAATGGGAAAAGAGGTCTACATGGGGATGGAAGGGGATTAAAATTTACAGGAGCGGGTGTTTAGGAATTCATCATGGACGGCAACACATCATGCTAAAAAATTTGCGCCACCCTTTAAATCGTCAATGTGTTGCCGTCCATGATGAAGAAGTTTTGAATGCTTGCCATGGTGAGTCTACTGTCGTGAGAAAGAATCACTTCAAAACTTGACGTTTAGGAATTTTCTTTTACATAAAGTTCAAAATTTTACACCAGCCGTTAAACTGCCACTACGTTGCTGTCCATCGTTAATAATAGCCAGCCATGGTGACTCTACTATCCTCAGATTCTATCCCTTCAAACTTTGGTTTCCAATATTTTTTATTTTTATTTAGCTCGCAAGTTCGTTTGTCCCTTTTAAATGTTAGTGTTTTGCTGTCTGCCTTAAAGCAGACCTTTCCGTTGTCACTGCCTGATATTTATGATTGATCTTTCAAAATATTTCTTTCTTAACTCACTCAAGATCTTTTGTTGTTTATAAATGGGAGAGAGATAGATAGAGAAAGATAGGTAGTAAGAGAAAGCGAGGGAGAGTCCGAGAGAAATGAAGAGTAAGAGAGTGGGAATGTGAGAGAGAAAGGAGAGAGAAACAAAGAAGGAGAATGTGGTGATAAAAAACAGAAAGGAAGCAACAGAAAGTAACATCCACACTCTTACCCGCGCGTAGAGCGGGTCACCTTAAGCTAGTTGTAAATAAATCTGAGCTGATACAAATTTAAAATGCTTCAGATATCGCTAGCTTCATTTCTACACATGTCACTATAAGTGCACTTAACAGATTTTCTTGAATTTCCTTATTATCATATGTTTAGTACTTTGCCTAATAGCAATATACTTTGTCCGATATAGTTTTCTAGAAATCTTTATCTTTCATCAAATGCAGGTATTTATTACAATTCAGTCTTCCTCAATTTGTAACATTGGCGTTCGAAATATTATAATGAATTTTTGGAATATTTTGTATGTTATATGTTTCCTTTTGCATTTGATTGAAATATTTCATTTTATTCTATCTTCATATACGTATTTATTTATAAATATGGTCAAATATTTCGGTGATTTTTAGGGTTAAATGCTGATAGTTACTTTAACATTTTTCACGATATTACGTTCTTTTTCTTTCCTTAAGTCTGATAGAGACTGTAAAAACATTACACGAATATATACATAGACACCCCACCCTATATATACATATATATATATATAATATATATATATATATATATATATATATATATATATATATTATATATATATATATATATATATATATATATATATATAATATATTATTGGTGAATTGAAGAAATGGAGCTGAACGCAGATTGAACAGAAATCGTTTTATTTCATTCTACACGTGTTTCGAAAGGCACAATTTACCAAAATCCGATTGAATAATGGGACCAAATTGTGTCTTTCTCTTCAGGAAGAAAATAGGAAATCCGTTGGAAAAAACAAAAACAGAACAGAGGCGGAGCAAAAACAAATAATACCGGCACCCATAGCCCTTGGTAACTAATTCTGAAATAGCCTTTAAGATATCTACGATTAACCACTGCAAGGGGAATTACTCCTGTAAGATAAACGGGGCTTGGTTTTTTTCACAACGGGGGGTTTCCTTGACAAGGCAGGCTTAGATGAACACACACACACATAAAACATAATATATATAATTTTTTTCTGCCACCCAACGGTTCTCACTGCAGTAGCCACTGACAGCCGAACGATCAAACGCACACATGTACACAAAAAATGTTTTCTACCCCTACGCCAGCACACACATATATAGAACAGTATACACACACACGTCTCTAAGTAGATTTTTTCTCGCCCCTTATAAAACATCCAATATTCCTTAAATAGTCAGAACTTTATTCTCGGTCACAAAGAACATCTACACACCCTCACCCACATGATTGACCGATGCCTGACCCGTTAAATTCTTCAGCCACCGGTTCTCAACATACACTGATAAACAGTTTCGCCATGGGCTCTTAGGAGCCTAGTTCGATTTGTTTTTGCTCCGCCTCTGTTCTGTTTTTGTTTTTTCCAACGGATTTCCTATTTTCTTCCTGAAGAGAAAGACACAATATGGTCCCATTATTCAATCGGATTTTGGTAAATTGTGCCTTTCGAAACACGCGTAGAATGAAATAAAACGATTTCTGTTCAATCTGCGTTCAGCTCCATTTCTTCAATTCACCAATAATATTTTAATTTCAATTATCCGCACCAACGCACGGTTGCAACACCATATGGTTGTACCTCCAACCGTGCTGTTTACTGCTGTGATTTTTGCTACCAAGGTATCGGTTAAACTTTTGATTAATCTACTACAAGATTATTCATCTTTCTATTTCAAATTATATATATATATATATATATATATATATATATATATACATATACATATATATATATATATATATATATATATATATATATATATATATATATACATATATACAGACATAAATGCATTTATATATATGTGTGTGTTTGTACCTTCTCCTTGGTAACGCTGTATACGCTTAAATTTGTTTTCTCAAATAAATTGTACTTCCCGTTTGAGAGTCTGTTGAAGGCATAAGGTGTTACTCAAACCTTCAGTAATGTGTCCAACGCATCTATTAGTGGAAACACCAGTAGGCTAATGTAGTTCATAAGTCAGTCATTTATACTTTTATCATTCCACTACAATTGTTTTATTTGAAAAGAAGAAAGTAAGCATGTTTCGATAATCCTTCTGCGATCTAAATACAAGTTTATGAATCTAAGATTCCAATTCGTCGAGCGTACATAGAAAACTCGTTCTTTTGTCCCACTTTTCATGAAATACTTCTATGATAAAGATAGTCCTAGCTGCAAGAGAGTGAGCTACGGTACTTCAATGTATCAGGAGTCTTATTTGTAACACGCCGTGTTCCAAAACGAATACCACTTTGTAAGTATCACTACCACCTGTCAGTGACAATAAATTAACCAAATGTTTTGAAGTTATTTACCGGTGATAGTATTTTTAATTTCCTTCTTGTCTTTTCAAAAGAGGCAGTCTACTTGAAGAGCTTCAAAAGTTTTCCATCTCCTACGTTGCTGCTCTAAATAGAAGTATGTTTCCACTACCTCTAAGTCTTAGAGAAGAGGATGCGTTTCAACATGAGTACTTCTGTGTCATTGCTTTGTTGATTCTACGTTGAGTTCCTCTGCTTTTGGCAGTTCTTGTATTTCTTCTGCTAGTTTCCTAGCCACTCTCTTTAGTAAGCATTTCTAATGTGTAATGTGGTTAAGACCAACACACACAAACGTATACCTTCTGAAAAACGCGTGCGCGCATGTGTGCGTGTGTGTGTACATATATTTATGTGCATATACTTTTGAAATGCCATGTATTGATAAAAACAAGATTTAGCTGTATATAGTTTTCTTAGTTTTCTTTTAAATATCGTTTGATACTTTACTTCAGCAGCAAATTCTTGTAAAATATGTTTCTGTTTTTTTTAAAAATTTGTTTGACATTTGCCGTAGCGTTACTTGAACACTCTGTGAGTCATATACACGCAGCTGGGTTGGTCATAAAACCGATAAATTTAAATAGCTGTATTAGCTGAATGGTTGAATAGTATTCTACCGACATAATTCAGTGTGTTAAAACCAGTTGTGATATTTCTTCAAATACATAAATCTCTGTTACATTGTCCTAGGTAACAATTTTTAATAATATCTTTAGATATTGCTTCCGAAAGCAATGAAAATAATTTAAATATTTATTGTCTGCCTCGATAGTTCTTCAAAGAGAATAATGTCTTGCAAAAAATACGTTTTTTATGTATACATATAGGCAGTTAAAGAACAGGAAAGATGTTTCAGTCAAAATCCAGATACCTCTTGATATATGTGCTGTTAAATAAAGGACTAGAACAATGGAAATAGTTTATGATTTTGTAATCTACTTGCTATGGATTGCAACAGAAGCCGAGTGACGGGAAGGATTAGTTAAAGAAACGTTAGATTACAAAACCTAACAATGGTTTTTAGCAGGGAGTTGGGCGTGCACTCAACTGCTAGAGGGTTGCTTGTATTCTTTGACAAAGAACATTTGGAATATGGAGCTTCCGGTAGCGACATATAAAATAGGATAAATATAAGTTATTTTCGTATCAATATCATAAAACAGACAAAATGTGATAAATGAAGCTTACTCGAAAAGTTTTATGTAGGTGTGTTCGTAATCCTTGGTGAAACCTGTTATGTATGGTTGTAATTGATATCAGTAATTATAAGTAATTATGACAGCTAGTTGAGATAAGTTTATAGAGAGAATAACCGTCTAGGTCTATATGATGTCGGTTTGCCCAAATAGCTATGCAAACACAGGCATAGAATGCTTCACTACTATCCCATGCAGATGTCCTTCATTGTTGAGCGTATTTGTCAGTACATGTTCTATGGAAGTGTAGTTGTTTCCTTCATAATAGACGCGGTAATTGAACACGATTGTGAATCATCTGTAACTTTTCTTCGACATAGGACAAAGCCAGTACATATATAAAGAAAACTGGCCTATATGATGTCAAATCATTTGTATTATAGTATGCAATATGTATGCAAGTAAAGAATAATTTACAGCGCTATTTAAATGTTTACGTCCACATCAAGTCGGCTTTAGAGTACTGGAATATTTATAGTATTCGAACTTAATGTCGAAACTTTGGGTAAAATAACTGCATGGATTCATGCACAATGACAAAAAAAACAAAAACAACTGATTTATAGGAAATTCATTGCAGTAATTGATTTGTTATAAAAGAGGCAAGTAAGTTAGATATCATAAAACAAATATATTTACACTTGGAATTGTCTAAATGAAATTGTGACCACAAGCAGCGAGTAAACCAAAGTCAGACAGAAACTATTATTGGTAATGTGGCATATTTATTGCATTAAAACATCAGCGATATCAACCTTTCTGAAGGGACTAGGTTCAAATCTGCACTCCATTGATCACTTTAACTGAAATAGTATTGTTGATGTTGTTATGCACCGTGTCACAGTTAAGTACTCGGAAGTATATTCCTATAGTAATCATTTCGATTTTATTCAACAGTAGGTTATCTAGAACAATATTTTTGCATTCATCTATATTTAGAAAATATGATGTGATTTGAGGCGGGTTTCGTTGCTATTTCTAGTAGAATAAGCGACGGCGAAGAAGCTCTCTCTTTGACACGCACTTACGTAAGTTTACCGTCTCGTGATGATAATGAAGAGATTATAGGTTTATATATAACTGAAATATAATAAGACGACTGCGTCGAAATATAAACAGTTGACCGGGAGAGCAAATGTGAATCAGATTGCATCGAATCTGAATACGATCGAAGCCGAATTAAACTAAAACTGAATGAAGCATAATTAAGTTGATCTTGTCTGACCCAACTGTTACTTTAAGAGAATGTAATTTTAAAATTGGGTTTAGGCATATATAAATTTGTATGAGTGGTTAAGTGTGAGTGCGTGTGTGTGCCTGTGTGTATATGTGTGCGTTGGGTATGTGGGTTTGTGTCCATCTATGCGCGTTTAAATGTAATTAATTCGTTCCACGTATACTTGCTTCGCATATATACAGACCAAAATCTACATCAGCGGTCGATAGTCGTCAGATTTCATTTCGAAGGGCCTGTAGTAAGAACTTGACTGCAAGAATATACCTAGTACCGGATGGAATTATTAAATAAATTATCAGAAGGAAAAATGACATTCCAATTGCCCGAGACATATATTTGCTTCAATTAGTTATTTTAGCCTGGTAAAATATGCAGTATATTATACATACATACAGGTAAATGCATCTCTATAGACTCAAACACACACGCATACACACAAAAACATACATACACAAACTCACATATATGTACACACAAGCGCACACACGCCCCTATCTTCTCCTTTTTGCCCACTTGTTCCTGGGAGGGTCGTAGGAGATGAGTGCTCAAGAACGCCTTTCATCTGTTCAGTCAGAAGCAACTGTCTCCAATTGATTTGGCTGGATATCCAAACGAGACCAAACTCGCCCATGAATGTTATTCAACATCTTGCTCGTGGTTTACTTCTGGATCGCCTACCGGTTGGTTGCCTGTAAAAGCTGTCGAGCGATTTTATTCCGTGACATTCTTACATGCTTGTATTACCGGATCTGTATCTCTCACTTCGGAGAAATAGTGACTCTATTTGGAGCGCTTCTCTGATCTCTGATCTCTGAGCTGTACTCTCTATCAAGTAACGTTACTTCAGATATTGTGGTCGTAATCGTATTTTTTGTCAAAAAGATCGTCAAAAGACTGCTCCAACAATGACTTACCGAGAAGGGGAGAATGAGACATTCTACCAAGAGCTGAAAGGACTGTAGGTAAAGTTCCAACGAAGATAAGTTGCAGTCATCATCGGCAAGTTTGGCAAGGGCAAAATGAAGAATGGAGACCGCCTGCTGAAAGTTTGTGAACACCAGCAGATCTGTGTCACTAACACGTTATTTGATGAGCTCGGCAAGAATTATTTCACGCAGAAACACCTTCGGTCTGGCCAAAATAAACTGCTGCGCTACGCCGTTACACGAAAAACTAGACTGCGGGAGATCCTGTACACGAATGCCATGGACTCGTGAGGAGTAAGGTCAGATTCAGGATCAATCTGAACTTGAGAAAGAACTGAACAAGCACAAACTAGAGAAGTTTGACATAAGAAAGGTAGCAAATACGACACTGTGGGAGACTGAATGTTGCCATCACGGCCGCGGTCGTAGTTACGGTATTCAACTCAGAGGAAATGGATGACATTGAGTAACACTGGCAGACGTTAAAGAAAGCAGTCTTTTCTGTGGCTAGGATAGCCTAGCGCTCTTTCAGCGTTCGACACCCGATTGGTTCTGAAAGCACGTAGAGGAGATCCAGAGCCTGCTAGACAAAAAGTAACTCCTACACCGACGATATCTGTAGAAGATCTTGGAGAGGAGCAAGTTTGCTTATGATGAAATTAATCCAAAGAGCAGATAGAAGTTTTCTGAAGAACGACTGGTGGCACCGGCAGGCAGAAGCCTTGCAGAGCATGGACTACAAGTACAACTTCTACACCTGTTTATGAGACTGAAAGCCTTCTATGGCTCTAGGATCAACGCTGTTTCACCGATCAAGTCAGAAGACGAGAGAAAACAGCACACCGACCTCCAAGGGATATGAACTAAGTGAACAGAACCTTTCTGTAGCTTGCTCAATCAGCAAGGATCAGTCCATCCAGACGCCTGCAAATGGCGAGATGACCGCTTACATGAGATCGCCATACAGGTATTGGAGAAAACTTTGAAGGATACGAAGTTACAACACACCAAGCATGGATGAAAGTTCCTTCAGATGTGCTGAAATAAGGTAGGCAAAAGCTCCATAATGAGCTATTGAGGCTGTGCAACACTTGACTTTCTAATAATTGTGTAACCCAGGACTTCAAAGGACGCCTTGATAGCCACCATTTACAAAATGAAGGAGGGTCGAGCGCAATGTGGGAATCACCAGGACATTTCTCTGTTGACCATTACTGGCAAGGCGCATACCAAAATCATTCTCAACCGGCTGAAACAAATCATCCCAGAGCAGTCTTACCAAAGAGTCAACGTGGCTTCAGGCCAAGTGGAACAACTATGGACATGATCGTCACACTGCCGCAGCCATAGGAGAAAACAGCAGAGGAACTCCAACTTCTCTTCGTGATGTCTGTGGCTTTTCCTAAGGCATTTGACACGGTGGACCGAGAAACTCTTCGGAAAGGATTCCCTGAGGAGTTTAACATCATTAAGCAGTTCCACACAAGAATGAAATGACTAATCTTAATTAGCAGAGAACGTAGTGAAGTATTCATGATGTGAAACATGGGTGCTTGCTTGCTGCCGTACTCTGGTCTTTTTACCTAGCAGCTGTGCTTGGAACTATGAGGGTTAATTTGCACAAAGGCTTTCCATCCGCACCAGAACAGATGGAAACTTCTTCAACTCGACCAAATAAGAAATGTATTTCAGTGAACTGCTCTATGCAGGTGACTCAGCGCTCGTGGCCATTTTTTCTTGTGCACAGAAGTGTTTGTTCTCACTTCGAAGACTGAGCTACTCTACCTGCTCCCTCTAAGATGTCCTAATAGGTTAAAAGACGAGTTAGTGTCAGTATACGGTGAGCCCCTAATGTACCTCGGCAGCGCAGTGACTTGTACCAACTTTTCTGACGTCAAGTTAAGAAGCAAATACATTCTGCCGTTGTTACGTACTTATTTATCGATGTATTTATCTAATTATTTTTTTTTATCTAAACATATATATATTGGGTTGGTGCATAGTTATTGCTTTATCTCAACAAATTTTATTCAACAACAATAACAATATTTAGCAAAAAACATATTTAAATGACGGTCTGACCGTCCGCCAAGCAAATAGGAAGCAGTAATTGAAGTAGATGTTGAATATGCTCCAGAATAATCATTTAAAGATGTTTTTGTTAATGTTATTATTGTTTTTGCTGAATAAAGTTTGTTGAAAAAAAGTCGCAATAATTATGTACCAACCCAATGCATAAATGTATATGTGTTTGTACGAGATATGTGTATGTCTTTAAGTAGGTTTGTTTGTTTGTGTGTGTGTGGTGGGATGATGTGAATATAAGCTCTTTGTAATGAGTGCATGCGCAACTTAAAGCTCCAGACTTACCATATATATCTATATATAAGTAACTATATATGCACTCTGTTCTGGCCTGAGACTTACGTTTGAATTTCATATATGTATGAATTACACAATCAATTACGCATTAAATTAACAGGCATGCAGTTCTGTTGATGAAGCAATTGAATGCTCATCGTTGAAACATTTAAGGCACAATCATACACGCACACACGTGCCTACTCAAATACACGTGCACACACGAAGCATGAGTGAGAGAGATTTGTGTATGTATCACACGAGAGAGTAGTCAAGTGAGAAGTGGATAGAGACTAAGAGAAAGATATTGTAAAAAGTAATGGCAATCATAAAATGAATCAAAATTACAAATAAATTAAATATAATTTCATTTCGAGTGATTGAAAACTTAATGTGTATGTCGGTGTAAATTAGAAAAGAGAAATGATTAATTTCAAGGGCTTTCATTATATCGTGCTCAAGCAACGTCATTTCAATTGACAACATTTTCGTGATCTATTTAATACAAAATTATTTATATGGTTATTAATTTCAGTAGTACGTGACATATTTGTTTAATTTCCTTATTGAAATATAGAGAATATTTACTTCACAATATTGATAGTATTACGAATGAAGAAAAAAAAAACTATTACAGTGTCTTCATTATGTACTTTTGGAAAGTTCAAAACCAATAAGTAAAGAGATTATAATTGACCAAAAATCTGTTTGCTTATTATTTCACGATGCGCGAATTTATGCGACGTCTAGAGAAATATGATAAAGAAATGTGATTACTTTTGCTAGTTTCCCGATTATATTAAAAATATTGTAGAAGTTAACGGTTCAGATGTTTTAGAAAGAATGAATAGTTAAATATTTCCTTAACTTCATAGGAATGAATTGGATCAGTTTTCCAAGAGGTTTAAAGTAAATCATAGATTGAGTTTATAATGAACACACCAAAGAAATATGCTTTTTATCTAAACATATATTTAAATACGAGGAAAACAGGAAAATGGGGCATGAATTAGCAATATCCATGTAAAGAAAACGAAATAACATTTATTAAAAGTATTGCGTTTGCGACAAATTAATTTCACCGTGCAAGAAAAATGCTATTACTATTTTCTGAGAATAACACAGTAAATCCTAAAAATGATGGGGTTATGTTGGTACGTTCCTACACCAACCTACATCTGTTGTAGTCTCCAGCAAGAGAAAGAGACTGTGAATTGTAATCGACTTGTCATGGCCACTTGACACTATAATAACAGAGAGAAAGTAAAGTATCGTACTAACTTTTGATAACACATAAGTATATAAACAAGTTCATGATAGCGCCGATTATTACAGGGTCAAAAGTTCAGAATAAACTTTAAAAAATTCTGATAGTAACCTAGAAATAGAATACGTGTCTACTCGGACCAGGATAATTTATCCTGGAAGGCGTCACGAAAATATCAGAAGAGATATGAAAACCAGAAAGAATATCACACAAAAGATAGAAAATTCTCTTCATACAAAATTCTCTTCATATGGTTTGATAGAGCAGAATACCAACACCGTTAAATGTGGTTTTGAATGCTTGTAATTATTCCGTAACATCGCATAAAAAGAAAAAGTAACTATAAAAAGAAAAAGTAACTATATATGCACTTCTTTGTCCTTTGGCCATCTTCTTCTATAATTTTGATTCACTTATTGATATATACAGTGATATGGCATTTTGTAGCCATCCATACACTTTTGCAAACCAGGTTTACTTCCTTGGGGTGTTTGTTTAGTCCTTACAATTTATGGCTGCCAAGACTTTGTTGATTCTAAGAAGACACCTAATAGGTCTCAAGTCTTCAAATTTTGTTGTTTCTCTTGATTTGAAATTTTGAGATGTTTCTCTACCCTGTGGGCCAGTCACTTGTTGTCTTTGGCTACGTCGAAATCTCATTAAGCTTTTCTGCAAGTACCTTATATAGCTAGTCAAATAACGTAACCAGAAGTTGGGAATCATGTCATATTTTCGGACGTCTAGGTTTTCTATTTTTGCTGTATTGATTATTTATTTCGTTATTGTGAACATCTACAGTTGTCTAGCCGCCGTATTTGTTGTTTTGGCTACGAAACGCCAGAGGAACAGAAGAGTGTTCGGGAGGCATATTGACTGTAGAGACATGAACTTAAAGTTTGGTCAAAATTTTATTGCGAGGTTTAAATCAATTACTGATCAACAAAGCTCTCCACGGTTGTTGTTGTTGTTGTTGTTGTGTGAGAGAGTAATGCATGCCACCCAAGTGACACTGGGGTACAAATTTACGAAGCCCATTATACACATCATGATTACCCGTCTGATAAATGTTTACCAGGAATATGCATCACAACCATACATGCGCAACAAGGTGATCTCATATCAAGATAAACAGTGCATGAACTTTCAAATGGGGATGAGAAATTTCTTCAGGTCGAGTAGCCTATTTACGCTCAAAAGGTCCCCGAATAAGATTTGTTTAAGTATGGCAAACGAAATATCCACGTTTCCAGGGATGAATTACTCAAACCCAAAGAATTCCTTTCAACACATAGCTATGATGCTCCCCTACAGCTCCTGCTCGTAATCAGAGATGCTCATATTGTCAGTCACTAAGGGACATGCTTAACTTGTGAAGCCAAGCATCTGACAAGCTAATCTCTAGTATTGAGCAGAATATTTGCTGTAGCCCATATTTTACACTAAGATAAGATATACACATGATAACTCATCCAATCATTTAAGATCAGAGACCATGAGAGACACTGCCTGGTACTGCACCAGGGCAGCATTTTTCTTCTTCTTCTTCTTCTTCTTCTTCTTCTTCTTCTTCTTCTTCTTCTTCTTCTTCTTCTTCTTCTTCTTCTTCTTCTTCTTCTTCTTCTTCTTCTTCTTCTTCTTCTTCTTCTTCTTCTTCTTCTTCTTCTTGTTCTTATTCTCACAATGTCCCTGAATAAGGTTTATTTAAGGATGTTGAATGAAACACTCATGTTTCCAAAGGAGAATTATACAAAGCCACCAAAATTTCTCTCAAAACATGGCTACGATGCTCCCTTACTACCGCTCATAATCAGAGATACACATATCGTCAGCCAATAAGGGACATTATCAACTGCTTAAGGTCAAGCAACTTTGGTATTGAGCAGAATATTTGCTGTAGGCCATCTTTTATATCAAGACAAAACAATGTATATGATAACACCTCCAATCAGTTAAGATCAGAAGCCATGAGGGCCACTGCCTGGTACTACATCAAGGCATTTATCGTCATCATCATGATCATGATCATCATCATCATCATCATTATTATTCAGTAGCCTTATTTTTACCACGTGCTTTCATTACGCTACCGAGCGCAACTCTGTGTGCCTTTTGGTATGTGCTGTGTTTTGTTTTGGTGCTCTCATTTTCACTGCATTGAAAGCATTTTACGTAGGATGTGTGTGATGCGTAGTGGTGCTATTTTCTGTATGTTATATATACTTGTAAGTCCTGGTGTTGTTGTTATGTATTTGTCTGAATGTATTTTTTATCATACCGAATGCACGTTTTTAGGCTCCACATTCCACTTACTTCTATTTCTAGATCTTTGTATTTTGAAAGTTTCTCCTTTTTAGAGAAACGTTGTCGTCTGTTGGTATTGATACATCGGTTAGAAAGCATTTCTTATGGGTGATCTCTGACAACTAGATCCGGTCTATTGGCCTTAATTAATTAATTAATTTATTTATTTATGTATTTACTAATTTTTTATTATTATTATTATTATTATTATTATTATTATTATATTATTATTATTATTATTATTATTATTATTATTATTATTATTATTATGTTTCTTTTTAGAACTCCCGATTTTACTTGCTCAAGTAAGAACGGACAGCAAACTTTTGTCAAAGGTCTCACATTGTCTCTCTCCACGATACTTATCGTCCAAGTACCAATCTCAAAATTCTCACTGTCTCCAATAAAGCAGTTTCTTGAGCATTTTCTACCCTCATGTCAATTCCGATTTCCCCGACATATTTCTCAAACCAGGTTGACAGTACTGCTAATGACGTTACAACTAGTGGTATGACAGTTACTTGTCCGTTGTTCACATTCGTACAATTCCATCGTTTAGTTACTTATATTTTCCAAGGTACTGATCTCTGTCTTTTTACTGGAGGTTGTGAAGGCAATCGTCAGGAATCTCTGGAATGATAATCGAATACTTCCCACATAAAACAGTAGCTCCTCGACACTACTCTACAATCAGCAAAGCCAGAACAATGAAAGAGTTCGTGTAGATGTCTTTCATTCCTCTGCGAATATCTTGGAGAATCCTGTCTAACGATACTTACATATCTGTAGTGTTTATGTCGGAAATGTAGCACCCCTTGGAAACAAGAACAGACCCCAGTACCCGGAAGTTATTCATATTACATCTTCATCTGCAACTCTTCAGGATAAGACTAACAAGTTCATATCCGACGACACCCAGAGTTTCTCCGAGAATGTCTTCAGTTTTCCTGACACTAACCCTCTGTAGTTTGATACAGTGCAACATCCACCGATTCCGCTGGACATCCAGATGGTGGCAGATGCCTGGAAGAAATCTAGATGACGGGTTCCCAGTGCAGTTGCATCAAGGAGAGACGAACTCACCATGAAGGAGTTACTGCAGCTGATCTCATTTGGCTCACTTCTGAATCCAACATATTCACTACTTCGTCCCATTTGCTACCAACGTTGTGACCAGGGTCGAACCAGATCCGGGTCAGTTAAATGGTCCTTTGTCCCAGCTGCCAACCACATAGTCTCGTTAAACCTATTTTCTTCTCCTAGTGATGAGCTGCGAATCCAGTGATGCGTTTGTATTGGTTTTAGCACGTGTCAAGCAGTTGAATTCTTTTAGAATATTTCCAAGCATCTTCATTTGAGTGGTATTCGACACTATGACGGTAACATCGTCCGGACACGCCGGATACGTATTCTTGGTTTCTGCTTCGAAAAGGGACACTCCTCAAATTTTATAACTTCTGTAGCAGTGGCCCACGAGCCAGAAATACTGAATCAGTACCTCACTAAAGTAAGGTTTGTTTCAAACCTTCTTTTCATTATACTGCATAAGCTGAAGATTGTTTTGGCTAGACCTATTCAGGATCATGTATTTTTATTTATTCTTAACCAAACCACAAAAAGTGCTTTGATTTTCGTTAACACTTTATCCGAAACATTAAAGTATGTTATGAGTAAAAAACTGAATACGACATTCTCTTTGGAGCAATTCATCTTATATTTCCGCTGTTATTATCAGATTTTCTTAGCACCTCTTCTTCCTTGCCAAGTGATGCGAAAGAACAATGAGATACAAACTAAAGTCTAATGCGTCTATGACGCATCCGAGCAGTCGAGGGAAATGCTATTATATAGCCACATAGGTCTGCTCAAATCTAAATAGCTCCTTTCCATTCCGAAATGTTAAAGATGTTCTTGAAGTTTTGCATCCCAGTCAATTCTCTCCAATTCGTGCTCGTTGGCCAATGAATTTCTAACTAGTTACCCTTCTTATCTCTTTCTCTCTAGAGCTCTTTGCTAGACGCTAAGATTTTGATGTAATTGCCTGCTTTAGAGCACCCTTATGATTGCTTGCATCAGCTGCTGCTTTTCTAAATAACTAATTCGGTCCACGTAGTCTTTACTTGTCGGTAAGAACATATTCACCTTCTAGTAACATTGTCTCTATTTCTGGTTTCTTATTAAAACAACTGGGCAGATCACATATTTATGGTATCTGAATAATATATTGTATCCCTATCTACTGACTTAATAAATGTTCTATCTAGATATGATATGATAGCACCGACGTAGTTGCACAGTCTCTACATTAGTACATCTGGGAAATCCAGTAAGTACATATCAGACATTTGGAAATTTCTGGCCAGCTTGTCAAGTTGTTTTGCACCCACATCCTTTATACATAAGCCACACACAGTTTTGCTGTGCATCTAAACTACAGTTCCCAATCCCCAACAACTAGCAGTGATCAGGATTTTCCTAGGGAATCATTCAGATGTCTGAAGAAATTAGACTGTTTCGCCCCTATTGGAACACATATAGGCTTTGGTCTGAAAGCATCATCTTCGTTGCTGCTCACATCTAGGATCACAGTCTTACCATTCAGATCCAGTATGATTGCATGTTACATAAAATCTGATTGTTTCGGGTAGATTACTGGGATTCCGCGGTCCAGTCTTAGCAAAACACGATATATAGGCAAAAGGATAGCAATGTTAAAGTAATAAGATGTCATGGACCCCGCTTCATACCTAGTGACCCCAAAAGGATTGGAACTCAGTACGACTTGAACTCACAACAAAGAGAGCAAGAATTTCATCTTGCTCTCATTGAATTTTGTTCAACAGCTTCACGATTCTGCCCTTTCAGGAGGGGAAAAGAGGAGGAGAAGGAGGTGGAGAAACAAAGATAAGTAAAGAAGAGGACAAAGAAAAAAAAAGACAAATGTGAATAAACAAGGGACATTACAAATATCAGTGGAACTTGAATGCCACTGCTCACAGCGGGCAAGGAATGGCAATTAAAGAAGACTATTTTCATTATACATTTTGCTAAATGAATAGTTTGTTCAAGGCGAATAAGTGTATAGAATAAGAAACTAAAAAATATAGAAGAAAGAAGCAAGTAGATTCAAGCAATAATCAAACTACTTGTGTTTTCTCTGTATTAGTGGTTAATTTTTTTCTTTTTCTATCCCTCTCTGTAAATACAGCTCTCTCTTTAGGTATTTTCCCTTTTGTTCACCTTCGTTCACAAACATTTTAAAATCTGCCATTTAATGAAATCATGTTTGGGTCACAATACATGTCTACTTGCTAATCCTGTGCTTTTATCTATTCCATCATGAACACTATTCACTACTTGTTTCCCTTTGTCCTTCATTCATCCATTTATTCATTATTTCAGCCATTTTTGAGAATTCGTTTACTACTACTACTACTACAACCACTACAGACTGCTTCTTATTCTTTTGGCCCGGTGAAATAAACTTAATTCTTATAAGAACTGAATCAGAGCGTTCAAAGAATTCTTATATATATATTCTTATATGTCTATATGTATATTTTGTTTTTACTCAACAATAATACATTGCAAACATTTCCCAAATATTACAATAATGTTACAAACGTCGAAAGAATTACAGTCCAATTCGCTAAAGAGTTTTGTTGTTATGTTTTGCGCAAAGCACCGGGAACTTATTGTTGTTGTTCTTCCCATAGAAGTTCACTGACAATATCTCTTGTCTGTATAGAGACAACAATAGAAAGCGAAAATACAACAATTGGTTTTCATGTTGAAATTCTTCACACAGTACAGAGCTCTTTCACTTATAGTTACAAACTTTGAAACACTGATTGTAGGTATTATATAAAATACGAAGTATTAGTTCTTAAATTGGTGTGATGCCTCAGGCAAGTCATAATAATGGACAGAAGAAAGGGAACAAGCATCAGTGAATTGAACATGAAGAAATGTATAGGAAAAGGAATGAAGAACAAATATTCAAAAGTATGTTATCTGTTTTCAGATCAGTGAAGCATTGATAACGAAATCCAATGTTCTAGCAATGAGTGACTAAGTGTTAAACTTTTATACAATCCTTTCAGTATGAAAATAGACTGACATTTAGTAGATTCTCTTTAAAGAACAGTTCCCAGATTATGATCTCGGACCGTAACTCTTAAATAACTGAATGTATTGCATTACACCCATGATAAATATAAACGAACATTACAGAGGTAATGGGTATACATTTAGAAACAACTTGGAAGTGTTTGAGGTATATCTTATTTTGTAATGTTTTGAAAAGTTATCAAATTGCGAAAGAAAGTAAGTAATCAGATAAGAAAAATAGAAAGATATATACGTAGCTCTAACATTCTAATTGGGCATGATGGAATTGTATTATAATAGAGTCTGTAATACTTCTTCATTTTGTCAGTAATTTTAATGACAATTAAAAACTTATTTGTTGCACATAGAAAGCTAATATCCATATCTAAGTATCTTTAGTAGCAGAGATAATAAACTACTCAAATCATGTGTACTCGTTTCTGAAAAAATCTGAAAACGTACTTATATAAATAATTATTTCTAAGGCATGAATCTACATTT
This sequence comes from Octopus sinensis, assembly GCF_006345805.1. NCBI lineage: Eukaryota > Metazoa > Mollusca > Cephalopoda > Octopoda > Octopodidae > Octopus > Octopus sinensis. The sequence continues at coordinate 59,633,822 of NC_043001.1, forward strand.
TCTTGAATGCTTTTTTGTCGATTTATTGAATCACAGAAATTAAATAGTATTCATTCTATCGATCGAGGAAGGATAAAATTAATTATCAATACCTGTCGATTTGAATTAGCACGTGCATATAAGCAGCAACGTATCACAACGTAGTTTCTATGGCGCTCTGCAAGCTACAATATCTATTGAATATATTAATAAATAAAAATTATATTCTGTCAAAAACAACCAGATTTGCATATTTTACTCTGCTATTTTAAAAATTTTTCTGTTCTTTTTCAGTATCACTAATATAGGCGAAATCCTGAAATTTCTGGTTGCGCAACCATGATATTAACTGATGCACTATGTCTCTGCATAAAAGTGACATACTTTCGATATGAATCAAGTGCACTCGTCTGAGGAAAATAGAAAAATGCCCAGTTTAATAATGTAATGCAAGATTTGGTTGGCGATGTACCTCAGTAAGTCATCATGTTTGCGACTTCAGGGATACAAACTGATTAACATTATGAAATGCAGCGCGCTATGACCTAACAACGAGTCAGTCAGAATTACAAGACGTATAACTCATAAAAGAATAATTCAAATTGTTTTATAGTGGTATGCAGGATAACGAATATAATATATCAGGCAGTCTGAAAAATGGATAACAGATATCATCAAATTGTTTCGTCATATGATATTGATTTTATTGTTTATTCAATACAGAAACTCAAACTTACCAATCAATTTGAAGGCGAATTATCTGATTTAACCCAATATATTATTTTATAATTATGCTTAAACTAAGTATGGCTCAGAGTAACTTTGTGTGTTTATTATTTGATTAAAGCAGTTGAAAGCAAAATTTATCTAAAATCACTTGAAAAGTTTCTCAAAAATTGTAATATCTCCACTAGAGCATTTGTACACTAACACACACACACACAACACACACACACACACACACATACATACACACACACACACTCACTCACTCACTCTCTCTCTCTCTCTCTCTCAAAAGACATACATATATTAGTATATGTATATATGAATGAATACATGTGTATACATATATTTGAATATGAGGTTTGCGTGACATAACTGTTAGGGTGTTGCAGTCTTGATCGCAAAATCGGTGTTTCAGTTCCACTGATTTGAGTTATCGAGCAAAACACATCAATTCACATTGCTCCAGTCCTTTCAGATGTAAATGGGTAAACTGGTGACAGACTGGCGTTCCGCTCTGTTTAAGTGCAATGTTAATCTGGTGGCCTAGCGTGCGGAGTGGTACCATTTGGAAGCTACAACACAGACAAGACGTGAATTGTGACAAGCGGTGTATAATGCAAAGGAGGTGTGATCGAGACATCGGTTAAATATTATGTGTAAGTTTGTGTGTTAAACCATTGATTAGAGAACAAACATCAAATTCAGGCCAACGACTTTACATAACCCCACGCTTCCATACGTTTCATTATATTAAACTAATACCATGGCCTTCAACATATAAAAGAAATACATGTATAAAAGCACAGAAAGTAAAAAATATATATGCACATATAAAAATATAATATATATAGAAGCGCCTGCCAAGGAAAAGTAGAAACATATCGATTAAATGGGTGATCAAAATGAATTAATAAAACATATCAATTGACTAAAACATTTTATTACACCTTAATTAAAAATATATCAAAATAGATCGTCTTTTAGAAAAGAAGGAATCCACAGTTGGCCCAATCCATGGAGCGTAAGAGAGTTCGAAAGAAGGGTTGGTCAAAATTTACATCTATGGCCGTTTCGGGGTTTCAATGCTGTGGTCTGATTGCAAGTTAAAGTGCATTTCGGCAATGACCTCCTCATCAGGATGAACAGAACCATCTAGGAAATTCACAATCAACTAGTAGGACAAAAGTTACAATACGGTTGCAGTCATTATTTATAAGCAATAACCTTTAGCAGGACCAGTCCAAAGTTCCCAACATTAAAATAAATAAATTTACTTTATTTTATGGCTAACCTGGTAGATGGCTGCTAGTTATAGGAATTTTTCTATCCGGTTTCAAAACCCAGTAAGCAAAGTAAATATTATCAACCACATCTAGCCTTATTTCTATATACTTTCAGAAAAGCAGAAGAAAATTCATGGTTGCAGAAAGCGATCACCTCTGTAAATTTATTTAATGATTTAGGCCCAAATGACCCAAGGATGGCAAGAGATTCCCTTATACACACTTGTTAATATTAACACTAAAATATGGGATCCTCTAGATTATAGACCATTGAAAAGAGTAACTATTATTATTTCTCTTTAAACTATAAATATAAGATGCAAGTGTAGTGGAGTTACAATAATTTTCGTTCGAAAACGAATTCCTGTGGCCCCTGTGCTTCGCCTTAAAATTGACAGCCTATATAAATCCTATCCAAACTGCCCTCCTCCTTAACTACGCATTTATAAATTGCATTTTGTAATCAAACAAAATCCGTCAAGAGGACATAACCTAGGGTTTCTTCAATTACAAGATTTACCGGAACCACCTTTTCCCCCATTATTGATACTAACATTATTTATCTGGTTTCCTCCATTCTTCCTCTCGGATATCCCAATAAAGGGGGTCAGTAAATCCTGTGAAGGTAAATGGTTGATAACACCAACATTAGATTTATTAGAACTTACCAGCCCAATACCAAAGTTTCTAACAAAGGAATACTTCCAGTGCACTTGCCCACTTAATTTGCTTTTACTAATAGATGCAATAACGGAGGCCAAATTCGGCATTACTGAGTAAGAAAACTTAACGGAGGATTTGTTGCAGATGGTGTAGTACTTATGATTCTTTGGGAAATTCTCCTTCAGAATCTTAAAAAAAAACAACTTTGGCAGATTTCTTACTCTAAGAGAAAAGAATGGAGCAAACCAATTGACTTCCCGTATTCTCGAACGTGAGCTCTTGGTTTTAATTATCTCTTCACGGTTGCTACTTCGCTTCCAATAAGTCTCGTATTAAGTATATATTAGAATTTAGCTTTCACGCCACTTGAATTTAGAGCATTGTTATATACTGGTGCATGTTGATCAAAAATCTCTTTGTTTGTGGACAATTGAGAGATTCTAATCGAAATGGTAGTAACGATGCTATCATTTGTAGATTTCAGATGACTGGAGGAGACATTGATACATGAAATGGATTTATTTGGCTTACAAAACAGGTAGTATAAACTCATATCCATATTCAAAGTAACATCAAAGAAATTTACCACTCTATAGTTAACATCAAAAATAATGTTAAGATTGAAGAAATCTTTTAAAAAGCTTCTCAAAGATTTCTTCAATCTATTCAATGCAGTTTTAGGCTGGCCACGTGCAGCTAGAAGTGCATAATCCGTATTTAATCCCCTAGTAAGGAGGGGAAATCTGTCCCTAATCTGCGAAAGGAGATAGAGGTCCACTGAGTCGGTCAACTGTGCTGAATCCGAGGACCCCATAGTAATCTCGAATAAATTAGTGGAATCAGCCCCTCTCCAATTACGTGCATTGAAGAAAATAACATCAATATCCGAACTAGGGGTATTCGCAAATTTCCGAGAGAAAATCAAGGCCTTATTTAGCAATATAGGGGAAATGGAGCTGTAATTCGAAATATCGAAATGGATAAAGTCTAAATTAGGCTTATTAGTAAGAGCGTAGTTGAAGCTGAACCTTATTCTTAACGATGGAAATAATCCGATTAATAATATACTTACTAATTCTGTCAAAATCGGACTTGGTTGGACAGATTAATCTAATCGAATAATCTTATAAAAAAAAAGCAGGCTTATGGTCCTTCAAAAGACAATAGGGAGTTTTGGGAGCATACGGTTGGGTCTTATCCAACAGGCTGAAACTAGAAATGATATCCAGATGAGTATTATTATTTTGCAAAGCATTCTTGCTTGCACGCTTATATCCAGTATATTATGTTATTATAAAGTCTCAGCGCTACAGAATAAATATTCCTGGTCATATTAGATAGGATGTGCAAATCTGGATATGATTTCATTGAAGAGGTATTCCCCCGACAGGAATTCTTAAAACGGTTTTGTGTATCTGGAAAACTTTAACCATTTAACAGAATATATATATATATATATATGTGTGTGTGTGTGTGTATATATATATATATATATATATATATATATATATATGTGTGTGTGTGTGTGTGTGTGTATATATATATATATATGTATATATATATATATATATATATACAATGGGTGTAAGTATTCAAAGATGCAAACAGACCCGAGAGTAAGCAATCCGCTCTAAATGTTCTCTGCCCATGAAATTTTGTGTTGAGTAATCACATATTACCGCACAAATTGCATCACGGTACAAATTATGGCATTTAATCAAATTACTATATCTTCATTATCACCATATAATTTTATCTTTTATAGATTCTCATTTTTTCCATTTTCTATTTGTCACACACAACCGCTTGACAACCAGTGCTGGTGTGTTTACGCTCCCGTAACTTAGGTGTTCGGCAAAAGGAACCGAAATATTCGATATTTCCAAAAAACGTCCTGGGGTCGATTTATTCTACTAAAAACCCTTCAATGTGGTGCCCCAGCATGACCGCATTGAGATGACTGAAACAAGCAAAAGATAAAGGATACACTTACATCCATACATCTTCTACAAAGTAATATAGTATTGTAATATATAGAGAGATATATGTGCGTGCTGAACATTTGTTTTCCTCATATATTGGCTGAATACCACGGTATACATAAGGAAATTATAAGAAAACATATGCAGAGAGAATATCTCTATTCTACTGAGACAATATCTTTTCATTTCTTGAAAGTACGTAACGTCATTTTGTGAGTCGTTAACAGAATCTTCAACATTTTAAAGTTGTACACTCAAATTGAGACTAATTTTGAATTACTTGTATTCTTTTTTCCTTGCATTCAAATTCCTTTCATTACCATTAATATGAATTACCTGTAAATTTAGCCCCATTTTATTGGGTAAAATTAATAATTAATCTTAGATGCCAATTAAAAACCATCGTACATATAACGAATAAGCGTTATATTTTCCAAGAAATCTATTCGCTTATGTCATATAAAATCTTTTGACAGTGTATCTCTACACAGCAACATAAAAATGTATGATGTAATAGACGTCCAAAGTTGAAATGAGCTTAAAGCAAATAACAGACCCCGAAAGAATCCAAAGAATCTAATTACAAATATGTGAACAGGATTTAGCTAAGCCACCCGAGATACATTTTCAAAGACTCTTCCGAATTCAAAGGTCTCAGTCTATTAATATAATGGACCTCGAGAAGACAATGAAATGCTTATTGTACTAATACATAAAAAATATCCATATTGCCTATTTAGTGGCATCAGGAATTTTCGTAATCATGAGAATAAGAATTTCTGTGAAATGCATTTTAGATTTTTGTATTATCTTTCGTTATATCCTTTAGTCGCTACTATTGCCTTTGGCGTTACTTTTATTTTTGCAGTATGCGATGAATGTAGAAAATAAATCTATAGAACTTACTCTACAACCTGACTATTATTCAATATAGCACCAGCTATACCAGAAAGAAATTTACTACGGGATATATTAAAGTTGAACTGAAATGTACCACAGTACGATGCACGCTAGCAAGGCAAACATTCGAAGTTACTGTTAACACTTTTGCTTTAAATGTCTAGTCTATTTCTCTCTCTCCCCTCTCTCTCTCTGTCCTCTTCCCCTCTCTCTGACTTCACTCTCTCTTTCTCTTTCTCTCTCTCTCTCTCTCTCTCTGTATATATATATATATATATATATATATATATATATATATATATATATATATATATTATAGATAAAGGGTAAAAAATTATTAATTTATAATGAATAAATTTCACCAAGTAGTTTCGGTATGGAAAGGAACCATATTCGGTAAAAACTTATACAAGAAGTTTTATATATAATTATAACAATAATTAAGGGTTTAGCAACGAGATGCTTAACCACATACCGAAAACTTTAGAAATAGCAGTCAAAAGACCGTTATTTCTTTTCGCTACAAAATTATTGTTATAATTATAATATATATATATATATATATATATATATATATTATATATATATAACAAAGTTATTTTATCCCACACACGTAGAAATATAGGAAAAGTAGAAGTTGAAAATGCACTGAGAATAGTTAAAATATTAAAAAAAAATGTATTTGAAGCTTTAAACAGTTTCACAGTTTACACTGATTTTCAAAAAGTTCAAGTAGAAACACATGGCTAATGTCGCAGCTGTCTTGTTTCTGAATAGTGTTTGAAGTTTGCTCTGTTTTTTATAGGGAATCCATGGCTCAAATTAGTATGTTTTGAATAGGATTTAATTGACTGAGTATAGTCACTGATCTTAGAAATGTTTGTAGGTTCCCCGCTACGTCCGTGTGTTAGTATCAAGTTAAGGCTGACACAGTTGACTGAAGAAGTCCAAGCAATCAATGCTTTGAATGTTTTCTGTCAAGTGTTTGTAGAGAATGAACACATGATTAAGTATATAAGCTTTTGTACGTTTCCCGCTACGTCCATGCATTAGTGTCACGTGACAGTATATTCTGCGCCTAAAAAGGATGCCGAGACGGTTGAGTGAACATGTTTAGTTAAAATCAAGGCACTCCAAATTTAATCTCTCTGGTGGGAGATTGGACAGGATTCGTTTGCATGTAGCCTAATGGCTAAAAGTTAGGTTGTTTGCTGTGTAGCTTCCTCGTGATAAGTGAGAGAATAGCAGTTTGTTTACGTATTCTGTTAAAATTTGTTAATTCTTGGTTTGTACTTTTGTATGAAAGTATGTTCTGTTTTTCCGTGCTTCATCTGTTGTATTCGGTGAACATGGCCAGTGTGGGAAGGTCTGGATTTTGGGAGACATATTTTTTGCACATATGTCTATGTGACCACTCAGGGGAATCTAATATTGGGGTCTCGTATTTGCTGTCGGTGAATGGTCCGTGTATTTCTTAGAGTAAGCTTTGTTTGACCTATGTAACCTTCATTACAGCCTTGACATTTCAAAGCGTATATTAAATTCCTTGAAGAACATGTAAAGTGATTTTTACGGTAAAAGTCTGTCCTGATTTAAATTTGTATGCTGTGTTTTCAGTAAGGTTGATACAGGTCATGCAATTGGGGAACTCTCATTTTTTGACACTTGGTGCTGGAACTGTGGAATGTAATTTAGCATTTGTGAAGAATTTTTTGAGGGAATTTGGTTGTCTTCTATATTTGATTATTTTGTGCATTTCGAATGCTTGTTTCATTATTGGGTCTTTTATTAGTAGTGGGATGTGCTGGTGGATAATATTGTAAACCTCTGTGCTTATTACAATAAAGGGTAGATTATTGGATGCATCTAGAGCGTTTTTCGTCGATATTTATTGCTTTAGCACGTTCTATTCAGATATATATAGCATTAATGGATATTGTCTTTTACGCAGTACTTGTTTTAGTTCCTGGACTCTTTTATTGTGAGTTTTAAGGCTCTTGAGAATTGTGCAGATTCTTCTTGCTAGATTAAAGGGGATACTAGTCTTCGTGTATTTGGGAAGGCATGGGGAGAATAGTAAGTATTGCTTAAAATCTGTTTGTTTGTAGTGAATACCTTTTCATGATTAGTATATCCAGGAATGGTGGTTGTTTTTTACTGCATTCCATAGTAAAATTAATATTATTGTTTATGCAGTCGATTAGATTTTTTAAATCTATAAGTTGTTTAAATATGTACATCCATAGGGTTAGGCTGTCATCTAAGTAACGTTTCCAGTTCTCTAGTAGATATTTGTGAAAGCTCAAGCCATAATTTAGATTGTCATGTATGCCATGACTAGATTGGCGTACGTCGGAATAACTTTTGTCTCCATCGCAGTCCGAGATATTGCCATTGTTTTCGAGGATAAACTTTAATCCTTCAGTAATGAAACTCTAATTAATTCTGTCCGGAAATTCATGGGGTAATTTCTCAAGCCAGAAATTTATTGCCTCTAGTCCATATCGCTGTAGAATTGTGGTGTATAGGTTTACCACATCAAAAGATACAATAGTGATATCATTGTTTATGGCTTTAGGGAGGTGGTTTAACTGGTCCAGGTCGTCCCTCGCTAGACTTGATATGTATTTTAAAACAGGATTCAGTAATATATCTAAAAAGTTACCTTCCCATAGTGGGTCATAATTTGTAACATAGATGGCATATCTCTATTGTATTATCCAATATCTATAATAACTATTGTACTTCCCTTCTCTGCTTCCTTAATTATAATGTCGATAATGTTTTTCCGTTCATGTATAACATTCCATTCCTTTTGACTTGTATTGGGCTTGATCTTAGGGGGTAATTTATAAGGGAAGGTAGAAATAGAAATCACAAAATGTATCTAAAACTTTATTCTTTTCTTTCGTAGGCTTGTAATTACTCTTGTTTCTTACAATTGAATCGTCCCCGATTTCTATATCGTACAATTCCTCTGTTAGGTGTAGTTTTCTACAGAACTGTGAAATGTCGTTCTATTTATCACTGGAGTTAGAGTGCTGCGGTGCTTGGGTAAATTTTAGGCCTTTTGACAAAATATTAATTTCTTCTACTGAGAAAGAGATTTTCGATAGGTTAATTATCTTCGGTTTCTCATCTTCTGGTGTCGAAAACTCTGGTGTCGAAAGCTGCTGAGGGTAATCAAATCTTTCCATGATGATATGCAAGGCAACATACAGCATAATGGTTCAACATCAAATAAAGAACGGGGTAAAGCAAGGCTGTGAACTTGCTCCTGTATTATTTGGTATCTTCTTCCCGCTGCTGCTGTCACATGCCTTTGAAACATCAGATGATGGAGTGTTTCTGCACAGTAAAAGTGACGGGAAACTGTTCAATCTCTCGCAACTACGTGCCAAGACCAAAATCAGAAGCGTCCTGATCAAGGAGATGCTCTTTGCTAATGATGCCTTTATGGTATCACACACAGAAGAAGCCCTGGAAAGGTTCATCAACTGCTTTGAGCAAGCATGTAGCGACTTTGGCTTAGTTATCAGCCCCAAGAAGATCAACATCATAGGTCAGGCTACATCGAACAACTCAAACATACATATTGGAGACCACAGACTACAGGAAGTTTATCTATCTTGGCTCTACCGTCACCTACAATATATCCCTTGATGCCGAGCTCAATATGTGCATTGGCAAAGCAGCTGCTGTCATGACCCAACTCTCCAAACGGGCATGGGACGACAATAAGCTGACCAAGACCACGAAAATGAAGATTTACCAGGCATGTGTACTTAGCACTCTCCTGTATGACAGTGAAACCTGGACGCCATACACACGCCAAGAGCTTCGCCTAAATATTTTTCACCTGCGCTGCCTCCAGAAAATCTTTGGTATCAAATGGCAGAATCGTGTCCCCAACAAAAATGTTTTCAAGCAAGCAGGTATACTAAGCATGTTTGCACTACCCACACAAAGACGTATGGGATGGCTTGGACATGTTAGTCGTATGGAAGATGGCAGAATCCCCAATGACATACTCTACGGAGAGCTTGCTAGGGGCACTAGGTTTGTGAGAAGACCGTACTTACGATACAAGGATTTTGCAAAAGGGACATGAAGGCTTGCAACATCAATATTAGCAACTGGGAATCGGCTGCCAGCAACCGTGGAGATTGGCGATGCACCATAGAAGAGGGAACACAAAGGAGTGACAAAGAGAGAGAGAGGGTGTGTGTGCGTGAGAGAGAGGTGAAATGAAAAGACAAGACGTCAAGAAACAATGACATCACAACCAGCCAGGCAAGGTCTTTGCTACATATACGGCACCAGGATAGGACTACACAGCCACAGCAGGAGATGTATTAGGACATGAAATGTAAAAGCCGGACTTGATTATTTTAGGCGCAACTCCATTGTCTCTCGAGACAAAACGGATGTCAACAACAACAACAGCAACAACAGCAACACGAGGTCTGATCAATGAGTATTAGGACAGTTGCCATAGTAACAAAGCTAAAGCATGCAGAGTGACGCCGCTTGGAAACGATTGATCTTGAACTATGCTCTGCATGCACACAAAGTTTTAACGTTCTAGCTCCCTTCCGCTATTTACAGTAGTGCTTGGAAGGAACATGTGTAGCGAGTAATCGTCGCATTGGCCATGGCAGAGAAAATTGTCATGGTGGTACCTGCTCAGGGGCCTATGCAAATTTGCAGAAAGTGTATGGAGAGAAGTGTGTGGGACGCACACAAGTGTACGAGTGTTGTGCCTAGTAACTTCATTCTGAATGCTTTAGTTTTGTTAGCATATCAATCCGGCGGTGAGCTAGCAGAATCGTTAGCATGCCAGGCGGAATGATCGGCGGTATTTCGTCTGCCGTTGCATTCTGTGGTCAAGTTCCGTCGAGGTCGACTTTGCCTTTCATCCTTTTGGGGTCGATTAAGTAAGTACCAGTTGCACACTGGGGTCGATGCAATCGACTTAATCCCTTTGTCTGTCTTTGTTTGTCCTCTCTGTGTTTAGACCCTTGTGGGCAATAAAGAAATATATAACAATCCGGATACTTATTGATCAGACCATGTATATATTCTTTGTATTATTCTTTCACGTGTTTGAGTCATTTGACTGCGGCCATGCTGGAGCATCACCTTAAGGGGTTTCAGTCGAAGGAATCGATCTCTTGTCTTACTCTTTGTAAGCCACGTACTTATTCTATCGATATCTGTTACCGAACCGCTAAGTTACGGGGACATAATCACACTAGCGTCGGTTGTCAATTGATGGCGGGGTGACAAACACAGACTATCGTATACACACGCGCGCATAGGTACTATCGTATACACACGCGCGCGCGCACACGCACACACACACACACATATATATATATATGTGTGTATATATATATATACATACGACGGACTTCTATCAATCCACTCAGAAGGCTTGGTCGGACCAAGGCTATAGTAAAAGAGCCTTGGCAAAGGAATTACGCAGTGGGACTGAACTCGGTACCATGTGTTTGAGAAACAAACCTCTTACTACACAGCCGTGCCTGCACCCTACACACACACACACGCGCGCGCGCGCACGCACACACGCACGAACGCACACACACACACACACACACACACACATATATATATATGAGATATGGATAAACATTCAAAATCGTTATGTATATTGTTATGCATATGCGATTGAGACTGTGTGTGTACCTGCAGACAAAATATAATAATATTATAGATAGAGTAAAGCCCTACATCCTTATTATATGCATTCTTTGTGCATTTTACACATAGACCGAATTGAACTGAGAAATGTGTTTTTGGAAATCCCTGTATGGAAATTATGACAGCTGCATGTATATACGATACAAATCATACACTTCTCATTCACTGACACATTAGGTTGCATGTATATAAACACTCAATCTCTCTCTCTTTCTCATTCTCTTACTTTCATTCTTTCTTTCTCTCTCTCTCAGTCTGTCTGTCCCTCTCTCTCTCTCACACACACATATGGATACATCTCTAGCATGCTATTTCTCTATTTATGTATCTATCAATCAACTTATCTATCCACCTGTTTATCTCTATATGTGTGCGTTCCTGTATGTGTGTGTTTCTGTATGTGTGCGTGTGCGCATGGATATATGTGTGCATATCTAACATTCTGCCGCTCTCTGTATATGTGAACCCTCGCAAATGACACCAGTTTATACATACGGTAAGGAATGGATACCCGCCTGTACATATTTCAAATTCCTTAAGTGATGATAATTATTCACTGTAAACCATCTGTGCCATCTCTGATTCGATAGATCTGCTTGGAGCTGTTTTATTGCACATCGTTCTTTTTTCAATGGTTTCTTTAACCAAAATGTTTCGCTTTTCGTTTATAATTTTGGAAGTAAAAACACTCTTGGTGGAACTTTTTGTTAAATTTAATACTTTGTATCTCTTTGAATTGTTCCTTATCGACTGTCTTTCCATATCTCTTAATCGTTCATATTTGTCTAAATTTCATGGTTCCTCTTTTTTTACCGTCTATGTATACAACATCCAGATGTCTAGTTTTCCGATTATTTGTTTTCCTCAAATAATATATGTATATACATATACATACACACACACACACCACACACACACACACACACACACACACACACATACACACACTTATATATGTATATATATATATATATATATATATATATATATATATATATATATTTATATATATATCGTTGCTATTATGTTAAACTTTCGAATGTACAAATATGGCCAAATACGTTTTTTTTTTCAATCTTTATTTTTGTTTGCAATAGCCAGTTCTTCTGGTCAAACTATCGTATCTCCAGCTGCTTCAGATGCCAAGATATTAAAATTTCTCAAAGTATAGTACAACTGTTTTGCTATGGAATGGTGAAACTATTTTTTCATTTTCTGAAAAAGCAGAGTTTTGTACTTACGACAATTTTGAATAATAGCAACGATATATTGGGTTGGCAACTAAGTTCTCGCGGGTTTTTTAAAATTTAAATGTTTGAAAAGGTTTAACAAAAAATAACTAATTAATCAATAATGTATTCATCCTTGTTGTTTACAACTTCTTTCCAACGTTCATCAAGATTTTCAATACCTCTTTGGTAGAAATCATCCGTTTTCCACTCGAAAAATTGATCCAACGAAGCTCTCAATTCTGCATCAGTATTGAACGAAACTCCGCGCATAGCATTTGAAAGAGATCGAAAGAGGTGGAAATCCGTTGGTGCCAAATCAGGAGAGTACGGTGGGTGTGGCAGCATTGCGTTTTAATGGCTTCTTTGGTCATATTGGCGATATGAGGATGGGAGTTTCGTGCAGCAGAAGAACTCCATACTGCCGATTAGGTCTTTTCTCTTGAATAGCCGTGTTGAGTCGTTCCATCCGTTAAACATAGAGTTCCGCTTTGACCGTTTGGTTCCGTTCAAGCAATTCGTATTGGATAAGCGCTTCCCAACCCCACCGTAAACACACATTGTTTTACGCGGATGAAGATCTCGTTTCACGCACGGTGTCGCTTGTTTACTGGGGCTAAGCATTTCCTTCCGCTGCTTCATATTGATGTACATGCACCATTTTTCATCACCAGTAACGATTCAGTAAAGAAATCGATGCTTGTATCATGAGTTGAGCAGTAATGAGCAAGCAAACCAGCTGAGATTGTGGCTCGTTGATTATTGTTTTTGTCACTTGAATAATGCGGAATTCATGCTCCATACTTCTGAACCTTACCCAACGAGTGAAGATGCTTTTCTATAGCAGTGTGAGAGCATTCCACTTTCTCTGTCAGTTCTATTGTCGTTTGACGAGAATTTACGTACAAAAGTTGGTTTAATCGCTCTTCATCGAACTCAACTGGATTGCCAGAACGAGGTGCGTTTTGAGGTAAAAATTTCCAATTTTGAACTTAGCATACCAATCACGAGTGGTTCTTTCAGCTATGGCACCCTCTCCATACACAGCAGAAATGTCGCGAGCAGCTTTTTCGACCTTAGAACATTTATTAAAAGCAAAAAGGAGATGTTGAAAATGCTCTTTTTTCTTAACTTGACATTTCATTTTAATGATCTGAAAATAAACGAAAGTTAACTAAAATTAACTAGAAAGAAAAAAAAACTAAATAGATTCCAAAATGATTCAAAAATAGAATTTTCGAAAAACATAGATTCCAAAATTTAAAGACGCAATAATTTCCCAAATTTAAAAAAGTGACGGGAACTTAGTTACCAACCCAATATATATATATATATATATATACGTGTTCAGATTCACGGTTGAACACACATTAACATACCTTCGAACACCATACACATATACTTGCATAAAGAAGCACACAACCAGGTGAACGCTCAGAGGTATTTATTTTTTGTCTGGAAATGTTAATTCATACTGACCCCACTCATATTGTTAGCGAAGGCAAAATCAACAGATTCAAAAAATATCTGTGAAAATATGTACTCGTGGGCTTTATTTTAGTGTGGCCATGCTGCAGCACAGCCTATGCAACAACTACTACACTCTGTGCATTAGTGATTACTTCAAGGATTGGCATAGATTACAATGTTAATGTCTGGTGCTAGCTCCTCAAAATATAACATATATAAATCACTGCATATTATTTCTGTTTATTTTTTAGAGCTTTTTTCTCTCTTTTCTCTTTTACTTGTTTCAGTCATTTGACTGCGGCCATGCTGGAGCACCGCCTTTTTTTTTAGTCGAGCAAATCGCCCCCGGGACTTATTCTTTGTAAGCCCAGTACTTATTCTATCGGTCTCTATTGCCGAACCGCTAAGTGACGGGGACGTAAACACACCAGCATCGGTTGTCAAGCAATGCTAGGGGGACAAACACACAAACACCAGCATCGGTTGTCAAGCAATGCTAGGGGGACAGGCTCACAAACACACACACACACATATATATATACATATATACGACGGGCTTCTTTCAGTTTCCGTCTACCAAATCCACTCACAAGGCATTGGTCGGCCCGGGGCTATAGCAGAAGACACTTGCCCAAGATGCCACGCAGTAGGACTGAACCCGGAACCATGTGGTTGGTTAGCAAGCTACTTACCACACAGCCACTCCTGCGCCTGTGTCCAAATATTTTCAACGGTTCGCGGTAGATCAGTTTTTGCATTGGGAATATAGTCTTCGTGTAGGATCATTGCTCTGCGTCTAAAGTTATAGTTTGAAGACCTCAGTAGTGAGTAGTATTCCACAAGGCTGAGGATAATTATTCTCAAAACAAGTAAAATCATAGCTTTCTGGTTTCTCGGACTGAATTGCGTCGGTATCCATTTTGCCATTCTTGTACATTTTGCTACCTTGCTATTGTGTATATGAATGTTTCGTTGTTGCTCACTTTTAGTCCCAGGTCACGCACTGTGACTATGTAATTGCATCCCTTTCAGGTGCTGTGTACCCTAGTTGGAGAGAGTTTGTGGACTGACAAAAGAGTATTAGAATTTTTCCAGCGTTAAGTTGCATGATTTCTTCGGTCGAATTTTGTAATTCTCTCTAGGTTTGTTGCATTACTAAGTTTCTTATTTCGACATTCATCTTCAGCATACCTAGTGAGAATAGCTGTTTGCCTAATAATACAAAGTCTGAAGGCGTTCATAGAAAAAAGAAATTATTTCAAAAGTGCTACCAGTGAACATCATTGAAAATCATTTTTATTTTTATTTTTTGGTTTAAAGGATCACTGTTGGTTGCAATTATCTGGATTGTTATACAGTCACTATCTTAGTTTTGGTACAATTCTGAGATCACCCACATTGCGACACATCATCCGAAGTTCAACTTCCTCGAAATATTTCACAAAGCTGAGAAATACAACGACCATGTCCGAATAAGGGAAAGGTTGTTTCACACGTAGTGCTGCAGAAACTCTGTGCGATACCATACCACCAAACAAAAGTTATGTTGAATGTTATTCGGTAGATTTCTTTTTCTTCTAACAATTTATCTGTTGTGTTGATGTATATGTTAAACGTCTGTAACTTTTGTATCTGATCTCTTTCTCATTTAAAGGTCTTCTTTTAAATATTATATTTTTCGTAGGTTTTGCACTTGGCAAGGATCCTTAAAAATCCACCTGGCTAAATCTCGTAAACTAAATCTCGTTTATATATTTGTAACCAGATTTCTAGGATTCCATCGGGATATGTTATTTGGTTTAAGCACATTTCAAATTTGAACCTCTATTACCTCCTACATATGGCGTTGCTATACAGATATGTGATGTCGAAGATCTCATATGACATATGTATCTATCTACATGTGCCCCAGTGGAAAGGTGGACACACTTTTGAATAGATAATTCAGTTTTTTACTAATTCGTTTTACACGAAATAATTTCTTGGAACAATGGCTCTATTTTGAAATGCACTGTCGCTAATTGTCTCTAAAAATTGAACAAATATTAGTGACACGCTTGTAAATTCTCTAGTGTTCTCTTCCGTTCTTGAGAAGTCTACATTTTGTTATCTGTTTCTAAGAGTGTTTATATTAAATAGGAATTTGGCCATTTTTCTTCTAGAGATTTCCTTTTGAATCGACTTCCAGTTAGCTTCGTAGAAGTCTCTTCGGCTTCCTTTGATCAATATTCAGTATGTTATGGTCCGAGATAATTGTAGGAGTCAACTTCACATTATCGATGTGTGCCATGATATTTTGTGAAGCAAGGAGCCGAAATGGTTAGCACTTTTTTGATTGAACTATAATTCTTCTATGAACAGGATATGAGAAAGGGGCGGAATGTATTGGTGTGCTGATCCAGCCTATTTTACTAAAATTCTCCCCAATTTTTTTTGTCGTGATTTGAGGCAAATGAGTTGTATATATGAATACCCAGAGTTTCTTAATATGAAATTAGAGAATTGCAAATTGAATTAGAGTGTGACAGAAATATTAAAGATGTGACGTTATTACGGATGCACATATCAATTTCATCATGACTTCCTACTTTCCAGTCAGTATTGAATACGAATTCTATGGTGAGTGAAAATCGGCATCTGCTATATATACTGTTAGACTATGCATATAGTCTTCTTGCATTTGACAAGTTCGTTCAAATATGTTTCTACTTCAGATACTGATTTGTAACAGATCTCAACTATATGACAGTAACACTGCTGTGAAACTGGATGGGTATTAGTGGTGGCCATCTTCAATTTGCCATTTCTGACATTTTGTCTGCGTTTTGGCATCGTTTGTTTTGCATCTAAGATGTGTTTTACCATTACCTTACGTGCAGGTCCATGCATCTTGTATTCGTGTATTACATGATTTACTACTTTATGTTATTTTCTATGTTGAATGCAATGCAAGGGATATTATCAAAACTGGGAAACTTGTTGATGTGAAAACTCTAAAATACTTCTATACTTGTTATGGGGAACCTGGTGAAGAAAACAGAGGCGTTAGTTAAGGATGTATAGTATGGTGCTGAATGTAACTTACACAGAGGATTTGGAAACTTTATTCATGGTGGTAGTGGGGAGATACTGCTCAAGGAGAAAAGGGACTCATGAAGATATCCTTTGCACTCTCGATAGTTTACTTACAAATGCTGCTCTGCCGAGTAAATACGACCTGGTTTGTGAGGTCCACCAGTCGGCTTTGCTGTCTACCTGAGCATTTGCATCGCCGCCATGAAAAAATTCACTTGGTAAACTTGGAACATGTGTTTTTAATCTACGTTCAAGAATATTTGGGAACTATGCAATGGGAGTAGCTAATCACTTAGCATCTATGTGGAGAAAGTAAACGGACATACGAATACATACATAGTACTTTCAAACATACATACAGATATGCATATACACATACATACAGATAAACATATATGCATATATACATATATACACACATACATATATACATTCATACACATGCAAACATACGCATGCAAGCATGCATTAATGCAAGTATGCATACATGCATACATACCTACATACATGCATACATGCATACATTATATCATACATTTTCTCGGCGATCTTCGTGATAATCTGTCAGTACTGAGTAAACGTTTGTATGTATAAGAGTATCATTAAATCTGTTAAATCATATTTGTTCTCTTTACTTTTCTAATCATTTATAAACCTTGTTCTTTGTGTTATACCAGTTTGTTTTTTACGGTAGTATATGTCAGTTCCTAACATCTCGTTCGCATCAAGCATCTGATTTCTTCAAAAATAATTGATTACATTGTATGACATTTTTTGTATCCAAAAAGATAGTCACATCTAGATCGCTTATTGTGACCAGTCTCTCACTGAAAAAGGACACTATACGATATATCTTACAAAATTTCAACGGTCTTAACTTATCGGTACCTTGCAAGATTTGAACATCGACAGCTATGCACTTTGCGTTTGTGTCGTTTTCCGCTCACAATATCAATTCTACGAATACTAAGCATCAAATTTTGTGTTAATCCATCACAAACCTGCAAAATTAACATCTCTGCCCTTCGTTTATCATATGCATTAAAGTTGTACTTACCCAAACACTAACTTTAATATATTTTTTATATTTTTACTATCGAGCAATTCTTTTGAAATCCATTTCCACCTGTAGTCACCTCAAATGTAATAGTATATATCGGTTCTATCAAAATGTGCACAGCATTGATATCATTATTTTTTCTTTTTTTGTTGGGGTGGTGGTAGTGGTATTACAATAGTTATAAATCCGCTTCTCCAGGTTAGCTATAAAGTATTTTTCTTTCATATGCCCTTCATCTTGTCAGATTATTGATTTGTCCATATTTCCATAGCGTAGAGGATTTAAAGCAAGGTGGATTGCTTTCAGAAAGCTACTCAGTGTATTATTATTGTTTAGCTGTAGATCAATAATGATACAGCAGAAAGGCGATCAATGACACTCTTAGCTCTGAGCATCAGATTATTGTTAAATGTATTCGGTGGTTAAGACTGCATTATTTAATGTTTAGTCTTTCTTAAGTCTGGCATTTTAGGGGAAATTTGTTGCTTTATTTTCTCGATACAAATATCATGTATTTCATTTGATATAATATTAAAATTATTATTATTATTATTATCATTATTATTATTATTATTATTATTATTATTCAGTAGTTTTATTTTTATAGCGTGCTTTCACTTCACTACCGAGCGCAGCTCTGTGTGCCTTGGGTATGTGCTGTGATTTGTTGTGATGCTCTGATGGTTATTGTATGGAAAGTGTTCTGCGTAGGATGTGTGCAGTGCCTAGTAGTGCAATTTTCTGTATGTTATATGTGTTTGTAAGTCCTGGTGTTTTTGTTATGTATTTGTCTGAATATTTTTTTATCATGCCTAATGCACCTATTATGATAGGAATTGATTCTGTTTTTAGATTCCACATTCTGGTTACCTCTATTTCCAGGTCTTTGTATTTTGAGAGTTTCTCCATTTCTTTTAGAAACACGTTGTCATCCACTGGTATTGATACATCAATTAGAAAACATTTTTTTCTTCATGATCTCTGACAACTATATCTGGTCTGTTGGCCTTAATTTCTCTATCTGTGTGTATTGGCATATCCCAGATTATGGTTGCTTTCTCGTTTTCTGTGACCTTTTCTGGTGTGTGCCTATACCATCTTCTTTCTGTTGTTATTCCATAATGTTGGCATAGTTTCCAGTGTATATAGGTCCCGACTCTGTCGTGTCTGTGAATATATTCCTTCTTAGCCAGGACTGGGCAGCCAGAGATAATATAAATTATTGTTTCTTGTCCATCTCCACATATTCTGCAGTTACTTGTAATATTTCTTTTCATTACATGTTTTTGGTAATTTTTGGTGGGGAGGCTTTAATCTTGTGCTGCAATTAAAAATCCCCCTGTCTCTGCTTTGAGTCCTGAGCTTCTCAACCATTGTTGGGATTTTTCTTTGTCTATTTCTTTTGCATTTAGTTTAGTCCAGTATTTGCCATGAAGGGGCTTTTCTTGCCATCGTTTTATCATGTTTCGTTGCTGTTCTATTTTTAGTTTGGATTTCATTTGTTTTATAGCTTTTGTTGTTTCTTCTTCTTCTTCTTCTTCTTCTTCTTCTTCTTCTTCTTCTTCTTCTTCTTCTTCTTCTTCTTCTTCTTCTTCTTCTTCTTCTTCTTCTTCTTCTCTTCTTCTTCTTCTTCTTCTTCATATTTATTAGGTGGTATGATTTCTTGTTTGTATTTGTCAGCTTCCTTAAATACTGAGAACAGTTTTTCGTTTTGCTCGTGTTTTCCCGCTATTTGTATCAGTTTTCCTTCCTTCTGAAGTAGATATTTTTGCAGTCCTATGGTGGTTATTTTATAGTAGTTTTCCAGCTGTATAAGGTCTCTACCACCATCTATACTTTGTATATATAGTCTTTCTATGTCAGATTTTGGGTGATGCATCCTAGATCCTGTCATTATTTTTCTTGTTTTCCTATCTATTTTGGTCATTTCATTTAGTGTCCAGTTAAGGATATTGTAGCTGTAACTTATAACTGGGACGGCTAAAGTGTTGATACCTATTATCTTGCTTTTAGCATTGAGCTCTGTTTTCAGTATTGATCTAACTCGTCTATATTATTCTTTTTTGATTTTCTCTTTCATTTGTATGTGTTGTGTCTTATCTAGTTCATGAATTCCTAAGTATTTGTAAGTTTGGTTTTGGTCTAATTCTTTTATTTCATTGATTTTATCTAGTGTGATGTTGCTACTCTTAACTAGTTTTCCTCTTTCCATGGTTACTTTGGCGCATTTTTCTAATCCAAATTTCATATCTATTTCTTTGGTAAATCCATGAACTGTGTTTAGTAGTGTTTCCAGCTGTTTGTCATTTGTAGCGTATAGTTTTAGGTCATCCATATATAAAAGGTGGCTGATCGTTTTGCCGTAACATTTATATCCGCATCTAGTTCTGTTTAGCATATCCGATAGAGGTTTTATTATTATTATTATTATTATTATTATTATTATTATTATTATTATTATTATTATTATTATTAATATTATTATTATTACTATTATTATTATTATTATTATTATCATCATCATCATCATCATCATTATTATTATTACTATTATTATTATTATTATTATTATTATTATTATTATTATTGAGTGAGAGGGCAGTTCATGCCATCAAAGTGACACTGGGGTAAAATATACGAAGCCCAATATACCCATCATGACTACCCGTCTGATAAAGGTACACCAGGCACATGCATCACAACCATATATGCGCGACATGGTGATCTCATATCAAGATAAACAGCACATGACCTTGCAGGTGGAGCCCAGTTGGAATTTTCTTCAGGTTGAGTAGCCCATCCTGCTCAAAAGGTCCCTGAATAAGGGTTGCTTTAGGATGTTGAACGAAACACCTATGTTTCCAGAGGTGAATTATTCAAACCCCAAAGAATCCCTCTCAACACATGGCCATGATGCTCCCCCACTACTTCTGCTCGTGATCAGAGATGCACATATCATCAGCCACTAAGGGACATGCTCAACTGGTTAAGGCCAAACAACTGACAAGCAAATCTGTGGTATTGAGCAGAATATTTGTTGTAGCCCATCTTTTATACCAAGAGAAAACAATGTAGATGATAACACTTCCAATCAGTTAAGATCAGAAGCCATGAGAGCCACTGCCTGGTACTGCATCAGGGCATTATTATTATTATTATTATTATTA
>NC_043001.1:59657582-59660082 GCF_006345805.1 Octopus sinensis
CGATAGATATATACAATTAGATGAACTGGGGTAAGAATAAAAATAATAAAAGTCATTATTGTGAATTATTAGAGATTCAAAAGCAAATTCCTCCATTGATTGTGAGATGATGGGGGAAGATTGGTAGGTATTGGTTCCCAAAAGTTTAGGTTAGTCTGGAGGTTTCGATGGAATCTTTGATTTGTATTTAAGATGCCTTGAGCATTACGTCCAGATTTTCTATTGTGGGTTGAATTCCTGATTGTTGTTTGAAAGTTATTTTGGGGTGTAAAGGTCAGGTCGATTGAGTTGCGTCGCGTAGATCATCTGTGGGTTGTGTTAGATAAGCGCGGTGTCATTTCTGCGTTTGTTTTTGGTTTATTTTTCTTCAGGAAGGGGTTATCCGATGCATTTTCTATGTTGAACTGTGTTTCGTAGTTAATAAAGAAATTGATTTGTCTTCGCTGGGAAAGTATATGTATTTGACTTTACCACCTAACAGTGAAATGCACTGTTATTGAAAGTTACAACGACTAGGTTTCATTAGAAACTGAAAATTGTTTCACACTTTCAATTCCAACCAAAGTCACAGTGTTCGATTACGAGACTGATGATGTGTGAATAATGAAAGTAATGTTTCTCCGAATTAGTCAAATCTGTATTATAATAAAGAAAGTCACTTATGCTATCTTTCGTTTTGACTTGCAGAGCTGTCATCTGCGTTTGTTAATTTCCGTAAACATTTTTTTATTTATTTACTTTTGTTTTAAAGTGAAACAGAGAAGAAAATGAAAGATGTATGTACGTGTATATGAAATGGACGTGTGAGAGAGAGAGAGAGGGAGAGAGATGGAGAGGAAGAGAGAAAGAAAAGGAAGAGAGAGAGGAAGGGAGCATGAGAGAAAGTGAGGAAGGGAGAAAGAGAGAGAAATGGTGTGTTGTGTTGTATACGTACATACATCAATACATATGCATACATCTTTTTTACCTGTGCGTATGTGTGAGAGAGATAGAGAGTGAGTGAACGTGTATGATCTCATGTATGTGTAAGTGGCACTGACTTACCCACACTTTCTCTCGCTCACCCCCCACACGTCTATTTCATATACACGTTCATACATTTTTCCCTTTCTCATCTTCACTTTAAAACAACAGTAAATAAATAAAAAAACTTTTACAGAAATTAACGAACAAAACAGCTGATCCGGATGACAGTTCGTCGACACCTTTGAGAGTTATAACGAAACACAGCCGCTGCTTATTATCTATCAACCAAATAAACTATGTATTTTACAAATAAAACAACTTCGGCAACTACGGTAGTCGCACAATTTTGAGGTCATTTTCGGACATATTTCAATTTGCTTCTAATGTTTCCCGTTTGTTCGATGTTTCACGCATGCGTAGAATTCTGCTCGGACAAACATTTATGAAAATCACAAATATTGTATTAAAATTAGCCGCAACCAAAAAAATTGCTTTAAAATACACCCATTTCTCTATATGATATGAGGATATACAGTCACTCTCTCTCATGCACAAAAAGATATATGCATACGTATTTATGGGCGAAGGTAAAGAATACGCCCACCAGGTGTTTAGGGGTTAAGCCAAAAACTAATGGTGTACGTATTCTTTACCTCTGCCTATTTTTGTACGTGTATATGTGTTTGTGTAGAAAGAGAAGAGAGAGAGAGAGAGAGAGAGAGAGCGAGTGAGTGACATTTACACATATATGCATAAAAATTCATATATCACAACACACCTTCACACACTCACTCATTCACTCATTCACTCACTCACTCACTCTGTAACTCACTCTCTTTCTCTCACACACACATATACGCACGCACTCGTCCATTTCATATACAAGTACATCTTTCACTTTCTCTTCACTTTTACATTCTCCTCTCAATTTAAAGCAAATGTCGCTTTTTCACTTTATGCGCCCTTTCAATTTCTGCTCTCTTCAAAGCATAATGAAATTAAAAGAAGTTTAAGGAAATTAACGAACTATCATATGATCCATTGAAAACTTTGCTTCTTCAAACGAAAGAATGCCATAAAATAACTTCCTTTGACACACACACACACACACACACACACACACACACACACACACACACACACACACACACACACACACACTATGTAAAACTTCTGTCCGAATTATGTTATTTCTTGCAGTGTGTCGAGGAAAATTAAAGCTCAAATCCAATTGAAATGATCTTTTTCTTTTGTGTAATTTGTATTTGTGATGAACGTATTTAAAAACCTGATTTTCGATATAAAAGAAAGTTTTCCCAGAAACCCTGTCCTTTACTTCTTCTTTCTAGCATGTCTGAAGTGACGTTTCTACTCCCTCCTTTATTCTTTTCATGAATTTCTCCCGATTCCTATGTTTGCGATACGGGACATTAGACATTCACACACAAAACAAGTTCTCAATATTTTAATTTTTTCCCCCTCCACGCCAAATTCATTTTTTACACTTTCCAAATATTGTTTTCCTAGTAATCCA
>NC_043001.1:59665082-59675082 GCF_006345805.1 Octopus sinensis
CAGTCCCATTACGTGTCACCTTGGGCAAGTGTCTTCTACTATAGCCTCGGGCCGACCAAAGTCTTGTGAGTGGATTTGGTAGACGGAAACTGAGAGAAGCCCGTTGTATATATATATATATATATATATATATATATATATATACATACATGTGTGTGCGTGTGTGTATGTATGCTTGTGTGTGTGTTTGTCCCCCCACTATCGCTTGACAACCAATATTGGTGTGTTTACGTCCCCATTACTTAACAGTTCGGCAAAAGTGACTGATAGAATAAATGCTGGAGACGATTTGCTCGACTGAATGCGCTGTTCCAGCATGGCAGCAGTCAAGATGACTGAAACAAATAAAAGAAGAAAATAATAACGGAATAACTCCAGTGTTAATAGGTTTGCTCCACATTAACGTAGTTTCCAGATTCAATGCAAGTATCTTGAGCAGTGGGATTCGGCAGAATGAAACTGAGCAGAACTAGTTTATATGTATATATATATATTTTCCTGGATTTACTCAATAGTTACGTATGTGCTTATGTGTGTATACATGCTTTTATGCACGAATCAATGAACATACGTATACCTATACATATGCATGTATAAATGCATACATAGTTGCAGGCATGGATGTTATTGCATATGTAGATATGTCTGATTCTACTTATCTAAGTTCACACAAATAGTTGCAAGTCTATATGTGTGTATATGTATTACTCGAATATGATACATATTGTAGGAGAGCGTTTGATGACTTTTTGCGGTATTCTCTTGATTTGGTGCGCTCCTTTTATTGTGACTGAGGAAGATTGTCGCATATCCGTATACTCCAATAATTATAGGTAGAAATCTAAAGCTATGGTACGTATATGGGCAACTGATTTCATATATTTTCTCTATCACCTTTCATTTATATCTCATCTGTTCTGCTAGTATTTTCTTATGATCTTGACCGAAACGTTCCATCAGTATTCTTTCGTGTCATGAGCGATTATGTCATCCATATTATCACTATAGCTTCTATTTGCATCCTCAGAATTTTCTTTTCAATGTATTTTATTATATAATATTCAAACTGCGACGTTATGTCTTATGGATAGGTCATATCATGATGACATTATAGGACAATGACTTATCATGAGGGTGATATCATCAGAGTTAATTCCACAAAATCTGTATCAGTTATCATATCTAAGTATTTTATCTGCGTCTTTCTCTTTTTATTGCATCAGGTAATTTATTGTTATTTACTGTTCCTATATTACAAAAGCATGACCGTGTTTTTGCTACTGTCACATTGAACCTGTCTGACTATATAGATATGAATGAAATTTTCTTAATATGTATACGTGTTATATATACTGATGACCTGCTTTTGTAACGTTATGTGAATTTTCTGGGTGTATGTCAATCTGGGATCATTTTGAGCTTTTATAATAAAATTTATTTCATGTATGGTCGAACTTCGACATTTGGAGGTTAGCATAAGTTTTTAATCGAGTTTGATGCAACATTTAGATTTTCCTTGAATCGATGTTGTGCCTTTCCGCTTTGTTTTCGAGTTTAGTAGATGTGGTTTCCATCGTTGTTGATTTGCAGATTTCTGGTATGATTTAACAACTTTCTGGTTTTAACTTCAGCGAATCCCATCTAACATCTAATCAAGTAGCACAAACGTTGGTAATATATGTTTATACATGTATGTCATTGTGTTAATATATATGTTCGTACATCCATACATCCGTACCTAAGCACGAATGTATGTATGTATTTCTCTATGAGCGGTGGTGCGTAAATACTTTCCATTGTGTCACTCGACACCAAAAATACTGAGAGAGAGAGAGAGAGTGATAAGACGTAGGAAATGTCAAAACGACGAAACTATTGTGTAGTAATTGCTATGGACTGAACAATTGAAATATCCTTTAAAATTAACTAGCAGAACACCCGGCCTTGATCGGGATTAAAATGGCATAGATTTTATTGTTTTATTTGTTTCAGTCATGTGACAGCGGCCATGCTGGAGCATCACCGTTGGTCGAAGAAATCAACCACAGGATATATTCTTTGTAAGCCTAGTATTCATTCTATCAGTGTCTTTTACCAAACCGCTAAGTTACGGGAATGTAAACACAGCAACACCAGTTTTCAAGCAATGGTTGGGGTACAAACAGAAGACAGGCACACACATACACATATATATGACAGTCTTCTTTAGAGTTTCCCAGTACGAAATCCACTCACAAGGTTTTTGTCGGCCTGAGGCTATAATAAGCATATATATATATATATATATATATATATATATATATATATATATATAATATATATAATATATATATAGTATATAAGTGGAGGGGCAGGCAACAAGTTGCCTTGCCGCATACCGAAAGAATTAGAAATAGCAGTCAACGACTGTTTTCTACAAGTGGGGCTCCATATACGACGTAACCCTGCAATTCACATATGCAAAAAATGAGGAATAAATAAACGAAAGCATTGCCTTACCGTTAATAGCGAACATGTTTCTAGATCGGAGGTGTCTTTCTTCAGCACTATCTTCGTTAGATTTATCAAATGCCACCCACCTCCACCTTTGACCATGCGACATCAAATGATGGGAGAAAGTGAGCATAGGCTAAATCTATGTAGACGATTGAATCTGTAAATTTCCCTCCAAAATTCTGTCATGCGCACTACAGGGATAGTCGTAAGGGAGTGAAGATTCCAAATGGTAATATGATAATAGGGGTAAGTAATTACTTCGATGGTCTGCCCCTCCACTTATATACTATATACTATATATACAGAACTTCACAGAAGTTCCCGACGCTAAAAGTCATATTTACATACCGAAATCTACCGGTAAATAATTGTTGGTTGTCTGAAAAACCATCGAAGTAATTATTTACCTCTATTATATATATATATATATATATATATATAATATATATATATATATATATATATATATATATATAGTAGCTGACATACACGGTTATTCCCAGGAAAGCGGGCTTATCTCTTGGTTCCGTTCTCATAATTGTTTCACTAATCCAGTAACATCAATAAAAAGTATGTAGCCCTTAAAACAGTTTTTGTGCATTTATTGAGAATACCGAACTGTGTTACAAAGGATCTTGTTTTTAGAAATTCCCAATAAGTTATGAATACCCAAGTTGTGAAGTCAGTTATGTAATAACATGAAATTAATTACCCTATTGTAAGTATTCAAATACAGTAGCCCCGAAAAGGGCTTTAATACATTCCTAGAGTATATAGATTTTAGGAGGAAACACTAATAAGTTATGTATACTAAAATCGTGAAACATGTTACGTAATATGAGATAATAACAATTCAAAGTAATTAACTGTGAAATAAAGCTTTTGTACGTTCCCAGAGAATATTGCCCTCAGCAGCGCTAGTGCTGGTATATTCGTGAATAAGTCACTAACCGAAATAAGTGGATCTATTTTTTTGGGGAATACTATTTACTTGTTTAAGCGTTGTATTGGATAAATTGAGAAAAAAACTAAAATAGTTCAAATAATAAGAAATAAGCATACAGAAAATGAATGGGTTATATCCTTTGGTGGTTATTTCCAGGAGGGAATGGGTTATTTCCCCTAGAAGCTTAAAAATTTTACTCTCACCGTTCACTTACACCCAAATGTTATTCCTTACGCCGTTTACCCGAACATTTTTTCGAAATCAATTCATACTTCAAACCTTCTCAGACACATAAGCAATGTGCGTCTGAAGTTTAAGAAAAATCGGTCGA
Organism: Octopus sinensis; assembly: GCF_006345805.1. Taxonomy (NCBI): domain Eukaryota; kingdom Metazoa; phylum Mollusca; class Cephalopoda; order Octopoda; family Octopodidae; genus Octopus; species Octopus sinensis. The sequence goes on from NC_043001.1 coordinate 59,668,856, forward strand.
GCCGTTTTGGTTGAAAACGAGAATATACCAATACACTCACACACACACACACACACATATTTTCAGTTTTACTATGTAAGATATGAACTCGGCTAAGAACCGTGCTCAATTGAAGTCAGTTTAACGTTTTAAGGTCTCCGTATTCTTTTCTGTATATACCTATATTTCTCTCTTACATGTCGTACATCCTCAACAAAGTCTTCAACACCTCTAGGAAACCTTTCTGAGAAAAACCCGTCCCATTTCTAAATATGCCTCTGGGATTCAAGGGTAGCTGGTTGACTGCCTTGCTACAACCGTGTTGACCAACTTTTGAATAATGAATATTTTCTCATTTTTTTTATTATCTCTCCCTCTATAAGTATGTGTGTGTGTTTGTGTGTTTATGCGTCTGTCAGTGTCTACGTGCGCACGTGCGTCTTTGATACGAACACTAATGCTGACAATATCTACTAGAATGGAGTCATCACTGATTGTACGAATAGTATTATAGAATATCAAATAAAAATTACCAACAGCTATAGCAATAAAAGTACTAACAAAAGAGTACCAGCAACAATACTAACAAGAACATTGGTAAGTTATTTACCTTCAACATCATTATCAACAACATCATTAAAAGTACGAGCAGTTCCACTAACAGGGAGAATTCATCAGCAACGCCAGCAATAACAACAGTATTACTTTCGGACACAAGTTTAAAGCACTAGTTGATGAGTCAAGAGTATAGTTCTTTAAGTTGAATCGTAGGTACTTGGCTTTCATGTATTTCAGTAAGTAGTAATAGATAAAAGATAATTTTGAACTTCTGCGATTTCAAAACTGACTTTCCAGGAATGTTATTCAATACGGTACGTTAAATTTTTCAGCATACTAAGAGGAACATGCTAATAATAGTAACTGCACCAACTGAGGCAATAAAGAATTCATTGCGATAAGACAAATAGCAACACCAATTATATGGCAAACGGAACAGGAAACGTAAACTCAATTAAAATCGTTGCAATAATTCTCATACTATAAGCCTTTTATTATACTACTTATACTATATTACTTGCCTTAGTGAAATGCTTAACTATGTCAGTGGAAACATAGCTGCAATAATATTATGGATCTATATGAACTATAACATAGTATAGACAGTATTGATTGAAACTGTGTCATAGAAAGTTGCAATGGAATAGAAATGGTGCATTGTCTGAACGGACTACACACCATTTTAACTCACTTGTTATGCCTAGTTCACTGTTTCATTAAACGTGGCAATGTTCGCATACTAGATTCATATACTAGATGTTATTAGAATATATTAACAGAAAAAATTTCTAAAAATTACTTGATTCCTCTTGACCAATAGTTACAAAGACTGCCAGGGGTTTGCTTCAAAGTGGATATGCAAATACAGTATATTGTGGAAAGATGATTTACACAAAGGCACATATCATAACATAAAAAATACCTATTTTGTTGCAAGAATATTAAACTAAAAATTAATGCTGCTGCAGTCTTTCATCTGAGATCACACTCAAAATGTTTCGTTGGTGGGTGGTTCTCGGGAATTCTCAATTCAGTTTCAACTTTATAAGGAAAATGCTCTTTTCTTCTTAGCGCACACAACAGAGAATGATCAGACAATTACACTTATGTTTTTCTTCGCATTTTGAAAGTATTTACATGTACTTCATCGTACCACATATGTAGCACTTCCTTAATTTCATAAAATACAAAAATATTTCATGGTACTTCTAGACACATGAAGTCTCATTACATCATGTATGCGTAAAGGAAGATCATTAAATATTAAGCTATGATAACAAAAGTTGAAAAGTTTTGTTTAATAATCATTGGGACTGGTATTCTAAACATTAAGCAACCATAATTAATCAATTCAGCATACAAATTTCAAGTGAATGTAAAGTTTCTGACACAGTACAGATACGCAGTCAAATCATGGGAAATTTTCAAAATATAATTATTTCGGTAAATGAAATATCATGGCCTCACTTACCTAACTTTCACAAATTTACCAAAGAAAAGAATCTGGTAAATTTATTTAATTGAAACAATATACTGCTAAGGACGTCTATAAGTTGTTTGATGCTTTTGATGATAATTCGAAAGTTTAAAGGAAGCTGTCAATCTCCTTAGCGTTAAGATTATAGGGTAAACAGCAAATCTAAATATACGTGCATCGTCTAAATTTCCAGCCCAATTACTCTCATTATAGTAAGAGTTAAATAAATAATATTAGTTCCTAATTCCTAATGTAGCCGAGTGTTGAGTAGTTTAGAAGCGGTTACACTCCACACATTTATTTCCATGGAGAAAAAAAGTTACATTTTATATAGCTGCAATATGTCACCTCATAGGTTACAAACAAATATTTACTTATCATTTTAATATTTTTTAAGCGCTTGTGTATCCCTTTCAATATTACAGGAATTTATATTGAAGTAAAATATACATATTGATAAACATTTTCTTATAGCGCGACAAAATTGTAAAACATATAATTGTTAGGCCAGTTTTCATATCGCAGAAGTTCAAAATTACCTTTTATCTATCACTAATTACTGAAATACATCTCTTAACTAAATCAGCCGGTTACAAGAAAACTAAGGAAGCAATTTTGTGTTATAGAGGGTTTGTTTAGTGAATAGTTCGTCGCACTGCAGTTCAAAGTTATTATAAAATAATCTTCTATTCTAGCTCCATGGTTTGATTTTCTTGAGAAGTGCCTACGTATTGAATTTGTCATTCTGTCAAATAATTTCCTTAATAAGGCTTCAGGTTCACAGCGTTATATAGCATACTTTTTTAGAATTACAGTAAATCATGTTTTCAAAATCTTTATGCTAAACATCAAGCCGTCAAAGAATTCTGGAAAAATTACATTATGAAAGAAATAACCCTGTGCTTTTAGACGTATTTTAAGCGCTTATGTATCCCTTTCAATATTCCAGGAACTTACATTGAATTAAAATTTACATATTGATAAACATTTTTTTATAGCGCGACAAAATTCTAAAACATTAAAATTGGTAGGCCAGATATTGTAATTCTCAGAAAAAGATGTCATAAAAAGTAAATATGAAGTAGTGAAAATCTACTTCACCATCGCATTCAAAGTCATAGCTACAAACATATATAGACGTACACGCACACAGACACAAATAAAAGTTATATCATATGTATATTTGTACATTTATGTGTGCGCGCGTGTATGTAATTATAATTTTGCATTCATTCTAACAACCACCCTATATATAATTTTCTTGCAAAAGTAATTTCACTCAGCGAGTTTGAAATATAATATCCAAAATCCAGTTTCATTGATTTCTTGTATTGCACTTTTCGCCAGACTGATCAGTCGCACGTCCATGCTTGGCCATAAATTTTAAATCATATTAAAACTTAGAATTTCTATATGGGACCACCATGGTAATTATTTCATTTCATCAATGCTCGACCAGCAATGAGTAATCAAGGTATTTTAATCCTCTACATGCAATAATATAATATGTTGGGGTGATTTCATTTTAGTTTCCGCGGAGCAAGTGTTAAATTTTTAATTATCGCCACGTTGCCAAGATAGCTAACTGAACATTAAAATGCATGAATTCATTCGATTATATTAAATCCTACTCCAGAAATAAAGGAAATGCTAGTGAATATCATATTCCTATTTCTATATACATATACACGTACACATATTAATGTTTCGGATGTAGCGATCTAAATAATTAATAATATACAATAAATTGACTGTTAAAAGAAATATAAAATATACCTAACTCTATGCAATGCTGCAAATCTCACAGGGATACACGCATTCCGCACAATCATTAACCAAGGATCATGTATTAATATGCATTTATGCATAAAATATCCGTTACTTTTCGTATCATGCTTCTAGCTGTTATTTCTTTTCAGGAAACACAGCATTGGTATCTTTTTGAAAATCGTAACTACTTGTATAGATAAGTTAAAGTGCTGGTACTTGGAAATATCGTAGTTTACGTCCCTTTACTCCTAAAATAATATATAAATGTATATAAATAGTCGAAACTAAAAACTAATGCATATTATAACTTGTGAAAATATCTTTAAATGAATCGCCGTTCAATATGATTAGATCGGAGTTTTTCCATGGGTCACTCTGATTATTTTATTCTTATCCTTGAGCATAATATACATATAGTTCTAATTTGGGATTTACATCTTTTTCTCCACCTTTCCTCATATATACATAATTGTTGCTATCTTTAGCCACAAAACAACACTGTTTGTATAGACATGTCTTTAAAAGCCTTCTTACTGGGGCCATAATATTTTTAGATTAATATCTATCAAAATATGTCTTCTAATGTATTCTTCATTTTTAAACGAAAGAGTATCATCTGTGGAAGGTTAAAGATGAGCGAACAGTTATGATGAGGCTTTCACATGCTCTTTCATAATTGTACTGGTGCAACCTTCGTTTTGTTTTCATTTCCGTTGACATTTATTTGTCAACAAGTGATATTGAATGCAACCAGGAATATAATTACCCTGAGAAAGCAATTAGAGTATTCAACCATGCTCAACATAACAGGTGTAATTTAATATATTATGAATGGTTTACGAAAATTTTCTGCTGAAATGTTCCCAGCACCGATGGTTGATTTATTAAATATACCGAACGTTCATTTAGAATTCATGTTGCATTTATAGAAACTGTCTGGCCGTTTCCATTGTTACAGCCGAAATTCCATATTTCCATTCATATTGCATCATTGCAGAAAACCTACTTTGCAATCAGGGCCACCCTCCTTAAATGCATAAATTTTGACGTCAACAGTTGTATTTGGTTTATCATCTGCTCTGCAGCGTTTTACGTCCATTACCTCAGAGCAGTACATGTAACTGATAAGTTACAGGGAATGACGCAGTTTTTTCCGGTCAAGCAGAATAAAATATATTTATCGCAATGATCGAAACAAATAGTAGTGTCAGAAAAATCTCTAATTAATCTACGAAATATATATTTACTAACTCCAGAAAAAAGGTATAGCACATATATACAGTTGTATAATATAATGAAAATAGAGAGTGTGAATACAGCAAAATCAATTTATTTCCATAACTGTCGATTACATGAGGCAAACGATTGTTTCAATATCCACCTTCATTCATTTTACAATTAACAATTGCATTATAAATTCAAAAGGTAGAGATTTCTTCAAGGCTAAAATCGACATTTACATCCTAATAGATTGAGTGTTCTGTATAAACTTAGATAGCAGTATTGAGTTGTCTATTTCTGCAATATTCAAATAAGGAAGGTGGTGAGCTGGCAGAAACTTTAGCACGCTAGGGGAAATGCATAGTGGTATTTTGTCTATCTTTACGTTGTTCTGAGTTCAAATTCCACCGAGGTCGACTTTGCCTTTCATCCTTTCGGCGTCGATAAATTAAGTACCAGTTACGGACTGGGGCCGATATAATCGACGAAATCCCTTTGTCCTTGTTTGTCCCCTCTATGTTTAGCCATAAATTAAGTACCAGTTACGCAATGAGGTCGATGTAATCGACTTAAACCTTTGTCTGTCCTTGTTTGTTCTCTCTGTGTTTAGCCCCTTGTGGGTAGTAAAGAAATAGGTATTTTGTCTGCCGCTACGTTCTGAGTTCAAATTCCGCCGAAGTCGACTTTGCATTTTATCCTTTCGGGGTCGATTAAATAAGTACCAGTTACGCACTGGGGTCGATATAATCAACTTAGTCCGTTTGTCTGCCCTTGTTTGTCCCTTCTGTATTGAGGTCCTTGTGGGTAGTAAAGAAATAGGTATTTCGTCTGCCGTTACGTTCTGAGTTATAATTCCGCCGAGGTCAACTTTGCCTTTCATCCGTTCGGGGTCGATAAATTAAGTACCAGTTGCGTCCTGGGGTCGATATAATCGACTGACCCCATCCCCCAAAATTTCGGGCCTTGTGCCTAGAGTAGAAAAGAATAATGAAATATGCGAGGCGACGAGCCGGCAATCGTTAACGCACCGGATAGCATGCTTTGCAGCAATGTGTCTGTCTTTACATTCTGAGTTTAAATTCCACGGAGGTCGGCTTTGTCTTTCTTCATTTTAGGATCAATAATAAAGTGAGTGCCAGTTGACTGGAGTCGATGTAATCATTTTACCCCCTTCTCGAAATATCTGGCCTTCTGTCAAAATTTGAAACCGCTACTTAAATAT